>NC_044918.1:28063422-28082360 GCF_003576645.1 Ipomoea triloba
TCCTTAATTCTAAACAATGTTTTGTCCACTAGGCCTTTGGTGAACCCACACTGAAGTAGAAAAGAGGATAAGGTATCATACCAAGCTCTCGGAGCTTGTTTTAAGCCGTAAAGTGCCTTCTTCAATTTGTATACTTTGTCAGCTCCCACGTCCTTCAAGAAACCCGGAGGTTGTTCAACGTACACCTCTTCTTCGAGAAGTCCGTTCAGAAAAGCGCTCTTGACATCCATTTGATATACCTTAAAATCTTTGAAGGCGGCATATGCGAGAAAGATGCGTATGGCTTCGAGACGTGCCACTGGAGCGAAGGTTTCATCAAAATCTATTCCTTCCTCCTGACAATAGCCTTTTGCAACAAGTCTGGCTTTGTTCCTAATAATAACTCCATCCTCATTCATCTTGTTTCTGAAAACCCACTTTGTACCAATGACATTCTGATGGTGAGGTCTCGGAACTAGTTCCCAAACATCGTTCCGTTCAAACTGATGAAGTTCCTCTTGCATGGCTTGCACCCAATCTGGATCACATAGAGCCTCATCGATCACCTTAGGCTCTATTTGAGATAGAAAGCAAGCAAACATGCTTTCTCTGTATGCTGATCTGGTTCGAACTCTGTCACGTACATCTCCAATCACTTGATCAGCAGGGTGACTTCTCAGCCATCTTAGGTCGGGTTGTGGCTCTTCAGTTGATACTTCCATTGAAGGTTGAGATGTGGTTTGAACATCTATGATCTGGATTGGATCAACTGAGTCAGGTGCTTTCTTCTTGATAGACTCTTCATCATCTGAATCTGACTGGAGTTCTGCTACGTCTCGAACTATCGACTGCTTGTCTTCGAGAGGTAAGTTTGATCTCTCGATAGACTGTGGCTGATCTTCCTCAGCTGCTTCCGTTGTCTTTGATGGTTGATCTGTCGATGCCCTTTCATCAAAGGTAACATGTATGGACTCTTCAACCACCAAACTCCGTTTGTTGAAGACTCTGAATGCTTTGCTTGTCGATGAGTATCCCAGAAATACTCCATCATCTGCCTTTTCTTCAAAGGTTCTTAGTTGAGCCTTCCCATTGTTGTGGATATAGCATTTGCACCCGAATGTGTGGAAGTGGCTTACATTCGGTTTTCTTCCATTCCACAACTCATATGGAGTCTTTCCAACTCCTTTTACGATCAAGGACCGATTTTGGGTGTAGCACGCTGTGTTGATTGCTTCTGCCCAAAATCCTTGTGATATGTTGGCTTGCGAGAGCATGGTCCTTGCGGCTTCTTTGAGAGTTCTGTTCCTTCTTTCAGCAATTCCGTTCTGTTGAGGTGTTCGAGCAGCTGACAGTTGATGATGAATCCCGTTCTCGTTGCAGTAGCTCTCGATTACTTGATTAACTAACTCTCCACCTTGATCTGACCGAATCTTTAGTATCGAGACATCCTTTTCAACTTGAACTTGCTTCAAAAGATTTGGCAGGGCAATTTTTGTCTCACTTTTCTTGGTTAAGAACACGGTCCATGTGAATCTTGTGTAGTCATCTACTACCACAAGAGTGTACTTCTTTCCCTTTATGCTGGGTGGATCCACTGGGCCAAATAAGTCCATGTGAAGAAGACTTAATGGTCTAGTGGATGATGTCTCGGCTTTGCTCTTGAAGGAAGATTTGATCTGTTTGCAACGTTGACATGCCTCACAAATTTTGTCCTTTCGAAACGTCACTTTGGGCAGTCCTTCCACTAGGTTCCTCTTAGTAAGCTTGTTGATAGTCTTGAAGTTCAGATGACTAAGCTTACTATGCCAATCCCAGCATAAGTCTTCCTTGCTCCTTGCTAGCATACATAGGGATGGTTTTGCAGACCTCCAATCCACTATGTACATGTTTCCTTTCCTTGCTGCTTCCAAGACGACTTCGAGAGATTCCTCGCTCATAATCTGGCATTTGCTTTTGGTGAAGACAACCTTGTAGCCTTTGGCACAGAACTGGCTTGTACTAAGGAGATTGAACTTGAGCCCTTCAACGTAGGATACTCCCTTAATAACCAGCTCATTCTTTTAAATTTCACCAACAGCTTTTGTGCGTCCCTTCTTCTCGTTGTCGCCAAATGTCACCAAGGGACCTTCGATAGGTTGGATGTTCTCTAGCAGTGTTAGATTTCCCGTCATATGTCTCGAACATCCACTGTCAATGAACCACACGTCCCTGGTGTCCTGCAAGGAAATTAAGCAAGTTTAGGTACCCAAATTTTGGGTCCTGGTGGGTTAGTGAGTTTAGGCATCCATTTATACCTTGTGCCCATTATTCCAGGCCTAGGCGCAATGTAGCCATTGTACGTTTGATAATCATAAGGAATGCTAGCAAATGTTTTGGGCCTCTTTGGTGCATAAATCAACTTAGGTATAGACTTTTCGATCAGCTTATGCACCATGCCTTTCATACGCTGTTTGGTCATGTGAAATTGCTGAAAGTGAGGTTTCTTCCAGAAATTGTGATTCGATGACCAATTCTCACTAGATGGATAGAGTCTGCCTCTCTCCATCCGTGAGTTCCTAACTATGTGGATCTCAGACCTTCCATATTTGCCTTGAGGCGCATTATATGGAATGTAGCTCTTTTTGTACTTGGAATGGCCTTGCGAGAGATAGCAAGGTGATCTCTCGATATTGTTTACCCGGCCATTCTTCGTAGCTTTCCTATACTTTCCATTGCTGGTGTATAGGGACGGTTTATGAATAGCTACCCTGGTCTTTTCTGTTGGTCCTTTATGACCTTTATTTGGTTTGGGTTGAGATCCTCCATTTCTTGAAGTTCCCAAACCGTTGGTCTGTTTATTTCTCGAGAGATGGTCTCGATGGAACCCTAGACCGGTTCTATCACTTGTAGGTCTGTGATCATTCACCATTTTCTCCATAGCTTTGGAGGAATTAGTGTATGATGCTATAACCTTTCTAAGATCATTTTCTGTGATCTCTCGAGTTATGCACTCTTCAGTCATTTGGATTACTTTAGCTTCTAACTCACTTACTTTGAGAGTTAGCTCTAAATTCTCTTTCGAGACGTTCTTAAGCATATCTCTTTCAGCAGTTAGCTTGCTGTTTTCTTCCCTGATTTTGGCATGAGTGCTATTAGCGACTGCGAGATCCCTTTTAAATGTTTCAAGCATCTCAAAGGGATCTTCATCGCTTCTGAAAGAAGAACAACGAGAGGTAGAAGTAGAGCAGCGAGATGTGGAAGTAGAGGTTACCTCGTTGTCAATGGCCATTAGGCATTGATTCTCTTCTTCCTCGGTGTATAAGCAGATGAGCCCCCTCTCATCCTCTGAGCTGCTGCTGCTTTCACTGGAGCTCGACGTCTCGGACTCCTCGATTGTTCTCTCGAGTTCCTCAGCAACAAGCGCGTTTCTGCGCAGATGTTTCTTTGTATCTCCCTTGAAGCCAATTTGTGCTGGCTTCTCTTTGGATTCCTCCTTTCTCCTGGAGTCCCTGCCTTCTAGGCCTTGATATTTGCTTACCTTAGGGTAAGGACAGTCAGCCTTGAAGTGCCCCGGTCTCCTGCAGTTGTAGCATAGACCTTGATCTTCTTCCTCCATTCTTCTGGATGTGTATTTCTCATTTTTCCTTCTTGAGGAAGAAGGTGAACTTGTATTGCTTTCCGGTGTCTTCTTCATGAACTTCCTGAATTTTCTTATGAAGAAAGCAAACTGTTCGTCAGATAAAAAATCAGTGGGATTAGAATCTGACCTTGAGGAGGTGGTTGGTTGGTCCGCAACCAGTGCCACATTCCGTCTGTCCACCACATCCTCATCTCTTGGAAACATCTCAAATTCGAAGGCTTTGAGATCTCTGAATAGTTGGTCGGTTGTGGTGTTCTTCAAATCCCTGTGATCACGCATTGTGATCACCTTCATTTCCCACTCCTTGGTAAGGCCTCGTAAGACCTTCAGGTTTAGCTCCTTTTGTGGAATCTCCTTCTCGAGATCACTGATCTCTATTGATAGCTTCATGAAACGAGATTCCATGCTGTCGATGCTTTCCCCTGGCTTCATCTTGAAGTCCTCGAACTTCTTCATGGCCACGGTGAGCTTGTTCTCCTTCTCCTGTTCGTCACCTTCACCAATTAACATCAAAGTATCCCATACCTCTTTCGCCGTTTTGCATTTTCTTACTTTTGGGAAGATGGTTTCGTCTATAGCTCTGAAGAGAATATCCTTGGCAATGTTGTCCAGGTTGTTTCTCTTCCTATCATCACTTGTCCATTCTTCCCTAGGTTTGGGGACATACTTTGGTGTATCCCTGATTTGCTCAGCAGCCGTGTTTACCATCATGATCTTGACTGGTCCAGATGTTATAACTTCGGCCATCTCATCATGGAGGGCTGATAGATACGCAAGCATGCGTGTTTTCCAGTCATCGAACCTACTAAGATCAAAGAGAAGATGTCTCGACAACATGCTGTCCATTTTTAAAATTTATCTCTTGCTTTGAAAATATTTTCAAAAGATTTTTCAAGGAAGGATCTCTAGGCAATATAAACAAAGGTTTATATCGATCAGAGAACTTGCTCTGATACCAATTGTTGGTCCCAAGNTTTTATCTCCATGATATTCTTCTTCTCCAAACTTTAAGTATGTTTCCTGACCGTCATTCATCATTACTGGAGAAGTGTCAGTTTATCGAGACCAAGGTTGATTCTCGATTGTTTGACGTCTCGAACCCAAGGCATCGAGAGCTATACCTCTCGAACTCTGCTTATGTCTCGAACTGGATGGTTGTATCGAGAGGTACTACCTCTCGAACTCTGCTTATGTCTCGAGACTTAGTTGATGTCTCGCAGACCCTTATTCCTCCAGTGTCGTCTCGTGCCTTCTACTGATCTATCTATGAAATTACAACACGATTCTTCTAAGATGTTCATACAAGTTTACCTCAAGCATAAATATTTTCTGAGTTGAGCTCAAGTTACCCGGTTGTATTTTTGCTCTTAGTTTACTTGTCGAACTTACATCGTTTTGCCTATGTATCGAGACTTGGGGATTTCTACTTAACAGTTGGTATCATCAAAACCTATTGCATGATGTTCCTAACATCCACCATAAAATCACTCACACTTTGAGGAACCATACCATGAAAATCCCCCACCACACTACCATGATGACATTGAGTGCCTAAAAAAGAAGTTGCAAGGATTTATACATGATGCTAAGGAGTACACGGCTAAACTCAAAGCCGAGTCATGAATGACATTGAAGAAGATCTTATTGTCCTCCGGGATGATACCTTGCAACCATGGAAGAAAATGGAAGAACAATTGGCATTCATGATAGGAGAAATCACAAGAACAAACCAAGAAAATGCTCCCGTGCAAAATGAAATCCCCGTGCTTGAAGAGGTTCCGACTCATGAGTTGAAAAATCAAAAGGGGTTGGAAATTGAAAGTGAAAATGATGAGGAAGTTGAGATAATGTGGGAAGATGAAGAGCCAAATGGTGACACAATTGATTCTACATGTGGTAAACTTCTTAAATCTACTTGTGTCACTACCCTTGAAAATTCTTGTTGATGAGGACACGACTAGAGAAATTTAAAAGATCAGTATGTTGGTCCAAAAATATGAAGGAGAATGTCCTAGAAGTCCCATGGAACTTGATCATCATTAATTAAAAGATAATAAAACCTAGTTATTTTAGTGAATTAAAATGTATTTATGTTGAATTTGTTGGGCGTCGGCCGGGTTGGCCGAGTTCAGCCCTTGCTCGATTCAAGACGTGGCGCTGTGGCTTACCATGGAGGGATGTTGTTAAATTATTAATGTCCACCTACTTATCACCAATTGGTTTTAAGTAGGATATGGCGACCAGATAGCCAAGAAACTCTATGGTTAAGCGTGCTTGACTTTCGGCAGTCACGGGATGTGTGACCCCGTGGGAAGTAAGGATAGTGCAGCGCTGAGATATCAGAGCCGAGGTCACGGGTTCGAATCGAGGGCATCGGTCGAGTTGGCCGAGTTCAGCCCCTGCTCCAGCCCCTACTCGATCCGAGACGTGACACTGTGGCTTTACCATGGAGGGATGTGGTTAAATGATTAATGTCCACCTACTTATCACCAATTGGTTTTGACTTCCGGCAGTCACGGGATGGGTGACCCCTGGGAAGTAAGCATAGTGCAGCGCTGAGATCCACTAGAATTTAGTATGTGACCTTTTGTTTTCTTTATTTTTATGTTACATGTATAAGAGTGATGAATGTCATTTATTACCTTAGCTTGTAAATAGTCTTATAAAAAGGAGGCTAAAACATCATCTTGGATAGAGAGAGATGGAGATGGATGAAGTTAAATGAAATCAGGAAATGCTATGGCATTTTGTGTTCTCTCATGGATTTGAGAGGTGTTTCTTAGGCTTATCAAGATAATACCAATCTTGTGGTGCCACCCATTCCTTATCACCTAAGACCAAGGTGTGGCGGAAATATCCTTATTAAAAACACCAAAAAAAATAAAAATCCCCAAACCATCCCCAACATCAACCAAATCCATGTTGTTCTTGTTCGTGCTATTTTGTTCGGGCAAACTTTGGACTGCTTGGAGAATTGATTCACGAATTCATCCCAGAAAGATCCACATAACTTGTGCTCAAACTTGTGATAATATTAATTGTGGTTCTTGTGAGGATGACTCCCTTAACTCCTGCAATAATTCTCTTAATTTTTGTGATAATGATTGTCTTAATTCTTGGGAGGATGATTCCATTGATACTTGTGATACTAGGTCTATGGACTCTCTTGATAATTGTGTTAAACTCACTTTTCATGTTTGGGGATATGAGTCTAGTAATGATTGTGATAATGTTTCCTCTTATTCTTGTGGAATTTTTTATGATGTTTGTGAGGATTTTGATGGTGAGGATGAGGAAATGGTAGATTATGATGTTGAGAGTGCCATGAATGAGCTTGAAGTTGTCACTTTTGGCAACAATATTGAGGGTGAAATGAGTGGAGAAGATGTAGATGTGACAAGAAAAGGTGGGGTTGAACATGAGAATGAAGAAGAAAAGGGGGAGAGTGGAAAAGAAGAGGGTGAAAAAGAGGTTGTCCTTTTTGACAACCATGTTGGTGGAATAGAGGAGAATGAAAATGAGATTGTTGAAGAAAAGAGGGTAATGAGAAATTGGTTGTTCAAAAGTGTACCTTGAGTGGCAAAAACATTGAGGATGAAAGAGAGAGAGATTAGAAAGAGAGTGCAAAACACCCTTGAAGGGGGAGGCTTAATTCTTTATATAATCCCTTGCTTGATTTTGAAAATACTTGTGCTCTCTTTAATTGTGAATGAGTTTGAGAATGCTTGGCATCTATGGGCATACCTCAAAGCTAAAGTGGATGGGACGCATGGTGTGGTCCCAATTCTTGTGTGTTTTGATGGATAACATTAGTTGCATCTAGCCAAGGACGTTAAGAGTGGCGTTTCTTGGGAGGCAACCCAAGTAAAGTTGAAAAAAAATAAAATTTAAAAAATATTTGCTCTTTTTTTTTGATTTTGTTAGTTTTTGTTGTGTTTGGTGTGTTTTTTTTTAAAGCTAACATTGTAAGGAAGTCACTAAGATGCATAAAAGATCAATTCACAGACAAGTTGCAAGCAGAAATAGAGAAAATGCACAATCTGGGGTGCGTATTAGCTCATGAATGCTCGTACACCCCCTAGTACACTGCCCAAACCACGTTTTCTCCACGATCATGGACTTGGTTGTGGAACTTTCTGTTTCCAATCCACGTCGCTTCCATCTTCAACCATTGCTTTGTTTTCCATCTCCATTTCACTCCTACATCACTCCCATACCCCATATAACACTTGTTGTTAGGAACATCATGTAATAGGTTTTGATGATACCAACTGTTAAGTAGAAATCCCCAAGTCTCGATACATAGGCAAAACGCTGTGAGTTCGACAAGTAAACCAAGAGCGAAAATACAACCGGGTAACTTTGAGCTCAACTCGAAAAATATTTAAGCTTAAGGTAAACCTGTTTGAACATCTTAGAAGTCTCGTGTTGTAATAGACAGATCAGAAGAAAGCATGGGACAACTCTGGAGGAATAAGGGTCTGCGAGACATCAACTAAGTCTCGAGACATAAGCAGAGTTCGAGAGGTAGGACCTCTCGATACAGCTATTTAGTTCGAGACATAAACAGAGTTCGAGAGATAGACCTCTCGATATTTGAGTACGAGACATCAAGCAATCAAGATATCAACCTTGGTCTCGATACACTAACAATTCTCCAACAAAGCTGAATGACGGTCAGGAAGCATACTTAAAGTTTGGAAAAGAAGAATATCATGGAGATAGAATAATGAAGAGGTGCCGAACGTGAAGATTTCAAAATAGGCGGAAATGGATGACACGTCAGATTTCCACCACAAACGATCAAAAGGTGCACCAATGCTGAAGTAGTCTGATTCCCTACAAACAAGGAATAATGGGAATATAAAAAGAGTAACTTTTACCAAAAGACGAAAGTGGAGCATGGACTCAAGAAAGTGAACTATGGAATATTCACTACAAGACAAAGAGGTTCAAGTTACAAGATCACCACTCCATGAAATATGCTGAATATATGCAAGACCCATGATCAGCATGGGAGACAAATTTCAAACGGAATAATTTTCCCTCCAACGGAATTATTCCTCTACTCTCATATATAAGGACGTGAAGACACAGAACAAAAAAAAAAGGGGGTTAACTAGTTCGAAATTCTTAAGAGGTGTCTGTCTAAAACGTTCAAGTGCAAGTACTAAATTTGGAATATCATCCTGATATTCAAAACAGCGAGAAAACACATCTTAGTGTTTGAGAGAGTTACAAAGCTTAAACTGTTATACATCTAGAAAGTGACCGAAGCTACTCTACATCGAAGTTGATTCAACGATAGCTTGTGGTCAGATTGGAGTCTGTTACATTCAACTGTGACAACCAAAAACACCTTGCTTTGGATTAAGCAAGAGAGGTGGAGTAACCTGGCAGCTGTCCGAGTGAAAGAAACCTGAGGCTTGACGCGGGCTTGGTGATCAAAGGTCAAGTGCTCGAGAGGTGGAGTAGCTGGAAGCGGGGAGAAAGACCTTGGAGAGGCGGAGTAACCTGGGAAGCTGTCTTGTGAAGATCCTGAGGCTTGACGCGGGCTTGGTGATCAAAGGTCAAGTGCTCGAGAGGTGGAGTAACAAGAAGCGGGGCGAAAAACCTGAGGCTTGAGGCGGGCTTCGTGATCAAAGCTCAAGCGCTCGATATTGTACTAAAAAGGGAAGTTTTTAGTGCAATCCTTCCAGGGAGTTTCTGGAAGAAGAGTGGACGTAGGCGGGTTGGCCGAACCACTTAAAAATCTCTCTTGCATTTACTTACTGCTTTTATCTCTCACTAACCTCTCGATTGCACTGCATATTAACACACTTCTCGAACTAACTCAAACTCGTGCTAACTAAAAGGGGATAACATTTTCGCTGCGCATAAAACTTTGTCTTCACCTCGTGAGGTATCAAACCTAAACATCCTAAGTTCAATACACACGAGAGGTCGAAAAGATTTGCAAAATCTTATACAAGTCTATTCACCCCCCCCTCTAGACTTGTACCCCATCCCCTTGGGACCAACAATTGGTATCAGAGCGAGTTCTCTGATCGATATAAACCTTTGTTTATATTGCCTAGAGATCCTTCTTTGAAAAATCCTTTAAAAGTTTTCAAAGCACGAGATAATTCTTCTAATATGGATAGCATGTTGTCGAGACATCTTCTCTTTGATCTTAGCAGGTTCGATGACTGGAAAACACGCATGCTTGCGTATCTATCAGCCCTCCATGATGAGATGGCCGAAGTTATAACATCTGGACCAGTCAAGATCATGATGGTAAACACGGCTGCTGAGCATACCAGAGATACACCAAAGTATGTCCCCAAACCTAGGGAAGAATGGACAAGTGATGATAGGAAGAGAAACAACTTGGACAACATTGCCAAGGATATTCTCTTCAGAGCTATAGACGAAACCATCTTTCCAAAAGTAAGAAAGTGCAAAACGGCGAAAGAGGTATGGGATACTTTGATGTTAATTGGTGAAGGTGACGAACAGGAGAAGGAGAACAAGCTCACCGTGGCCATGAAGAAGTTTGAGGACTTCAAGATGAAGCCAGGGGAAAGCATCGACAGCATGGAATCTCGTTTCATGAAGCTATCAATAGAGATCAGTGATCTCGAGAAGGAGATTCCACAAAAGGAGCTAAACCTGAAGGTCTTACGAGGCCTTACCAAGGAGTGGGAAATGAAGGTGATCACAATGCGTGATCACAGGGATTTGAAGAACACCACAACCGACCAACTATTCAGAGATCTCAAAGCCTTCGAATTTGAGATGTTTCCAAGAGATGAGGACGCGGTGGACAGACGGAATGTGGCACTGGTTGCGGACCAACCAACCACCTCCTCAAGGTCAGATCCTAATCCCACTGATTTTTTATCTGACGAACAGTTTGCTTTCTTCATAAGAAAATTCAGGAAGTTCATGAAGAAGACACCGGAAAGCAATACAAGTTCACCTTCCTCCTCAAGAAGGAAAAATGAGAAATACACATCCAGAGGAATGAAGGAAGAAGATCAAGGTCTATGCTACAACTGCAGGAGACCGGGGCACTTCAAGGCTGACTGTCCTTACCCTAAGGTAAGCAAGTATCAAGGCCTAGAAGGCAGGAACTCCAGGAGAAAGGAGGAACCTAAAGAGAAGCCAGCACAAAGTGGCTTCAAGGGAGATACAAAGAAACATCTGCGCAGAAAGGCGCTTGTTGCTGAGGAACTCGAGAGAACAATCGAGGAGTCCGAGACGTCGAGCTCCAGTGAAAGCAGCAGCAGCTCAGAGGATGAGAGGGGGCTCATCTGCTTATACACCGAGGAAGAAGAGAGTCAATGCCTAATGGCCATTGACAATGAGGTAACTTCTACTTCCACATCTCGCTGCTCTACTTCTACCTCTCGTTGTTCTTCTTTCAGAAGCGATGAAGATCCCTTTGAGATGCTTGAAACATTTAAAAGGGATCTCGCAGTCGCTAATAGCACTCATGCCAAAATCAGGGAAGAAAACAGCAAGCTAACTGCTGAAAGAGATATGCTTAAGAACGTCTCGAAAGAGAATTCAGAGCTAACTCTCAAAGTAAGTGAGTTAGAAGCTAAAACAATCCAACTGACTGAAGAGTGCAAAACTCGAGAGATCACAGAAAATGATCTTAGAAAGGTTATAGCATCATACTCTAATTCCTCCAAAGCTATGGAGAAAATGGTGAATGATCACAGACCTACAAGTGATAGAACCGGGCTAGGGTTCCATCGAGACCATCTCTCGAGAAATAAACAGACCAACGGTTTGGGAACTTCAAGAAATGGAGGATCTCAACCCAAACCAAATAAAGGTCATAAAGGACCAACAGAAAAGACCAGAGTAGCTATTCATAAACCGTCCCTATACACCAGCAATGGAAAGTATAGGAAAGCTACGAAGAATGGCCGGGTAAACAATATCGAGAGATCACCTTGCTATCTCTCGCAAGGCCATTCCAAGTACAAAAAGAGCTACATTCCATATAATGCGCCTCAAGGCAAATATGGAAGGTCTGAGATCCACATAGTTAGGAACTCACGGATGGAGAAAGGAAGACTCTATCCATCTAGTGAGAATTGGTCATCAAATCACAAGTTCTGGAAGAAACCTCACTTTCAGCAATTTCACATGACCAAACAGCGTATGAAAGGCATGGTGCATAAGCCGGTCGAAAAGTCTCTACCTAAGTTGATTTATGCACCAAAGAGGCCTAAAACCTTTGCTAGCATTCCTTATAATTATCAAACGTACAATGGCTACATTGCGCCTAGGCCTGGAATAATGGGCACAAGGTATAAATGGATGCCTAAACTCACTAACCCACCAGGACCCAAAGTTTGGGTACCTAAACTTGCTTAATTGCCTTGCAGGACACCAGGGACATGTGGTTCATTGACAGTGGATGTTCGAGACATATGACGGGAAATCTAACACTGCTAGAGAACATCCAACCTATCGAAGGTCCCTTGGTGACATTTGGCGACAACGAGAAGAAGGGACGCACAAAAGCTGTTGGTGAAATTCAAAAGAATGAGCTAGTCATTAAGGGAGTATCCTACGTTGAAGGGCTCAAGTTCAATCTCCTTAGTACAAGCCAGTTCTGTGACAAAGGCTACAAGGTTGTCTTCACCAAAAGCAAATGCCAGATTATGAGCGAGGAATCTCTCGAAGTCGTCTTGGAAGCAGCAAGGAAAGGAAACATGTACATAGTGGATTGGAGGTCTGCAAAACCATCCCTATGTATGCTAGCAAGGAGCAAGGAAGACTTATGCTGGGATTGGCATAGTAAGCTTAGTCACCTGAACTTCAAGACTATCAACAAGCTTACTAAGAGGAACTTAGTGGAAGGACTGCCCAAAGTGACGTTTCGAAAGGATAAAATTTGTGAGGCATGTCAACGTTGCAAACAGATCAAATCCTCTTTCAAGAGCAAAGCCGAGACATCATCCACTAGACCATTAAGTCTTCTTCACATGGACTTATTTGGCCCAGTGGATCCACCCAGCATAAAGGGAAAGAAGTACACTCTTGTGGTAGTAGATGACTACACAAGATTCACATGGACCGTGTTCTTAACCAAGAAAAGCGAGACAAAAAATTGCCCTGCCAAATCTTTTGAAGCAAGTTCAAGTTGAAAAGGATGTCTCGATACTAAAGATCCGGTCAGATCAAGGTGGAGAGTTCGTTAATCAAGTAATCGAGAGCTACTGCAACGAGAACGGGATTCATCATCAACTGTCAGCTGCTCGAACACCTCAACAGAACGGAATTGCTGAAAGAAGAAACAGAACTCTCAAAGAAGCTGCAAGAACCATGCTCTCGCAAGCCAACATATCACAAGGATTTTGGGCAGAAGCAATCAACACAGCGTGCTACACCCAAAATCGGTCCTTGATCGTAAAAGGAGTTGGAAAGACTCCATATGAGTTGTGGAATGGAAGAAAACCGAATGTAAGCCACTTCCACACATTCGGGTGCAAATGCTATATCCACAACAATGGGAAGGCTCAACTAAGAACGTTTGAAGAAAAGGCAGATGATGGAGTATTTCTGGGATACTCATCGACAAGCAAAGCATTCAGAGTCTTCAACAAACGGAGTTTGGTGGTTGAAGAGTCCATATATGTTACTTTTGATGAAAGGGCATCGACAGATCAACCATCAAAGACAACGGAAGCAGCTGAGGAAGATCAGCCAGAGTCTATCGAGAGATCAGACTTACCTCTCGAAGACAAGCAGTCGATACCTCCAGACGTAGCACCACTCCAGTCAGATTCAGATGATGACGAGTCTACCAAGAAGAAAGCTCCTGACTCAGTTGATCCAATCCAGATCATAGATGTTCAAACCTCATCTCAACCTTCAATGGAGGTATCAACTGAGGAGCCACAACCCGACCTAAAATGGCTGAGAAGTCACCCTGCTGATCAAGTGATTGGAGATGTACGTGACAGAGTTCGAACCAGATCAGCATACAGAGAAAGCATGTTTGCTTGCTTTCTATCTCAAATAGAGCCTAAGGTGATCGATGAGGCTCTATGTGATCCAGATTGGGTGCAAGCCATGCAAGAGGAACTTCATCAGTTTGAGCGGAACGATGTTTGGGAACTAGTTCCGAGACCTCATCATCAAAATGTCATTGGTACAAAGTGGGTTTTCAGAAACAAGATGAATGAGGATGGAGTTATTGTTAGGAACAAGGCCAGACTTGTTGCCAAAGGCTATTGTCAGGAGGAAGGAATAGATTTTGATGAAACCTTCGCTCCAGTGGCACGTCTCGAAGCCATACGCATCTTTCTCGCATATGCCGCCTTCAAAGACTTTAAGGTATATCAAATGGATGTCAAGAGCGCTTTTCTGAACGGACTTCTCGAAGAAGAGGTGTACGTTGAACAACCTCCGGGTTTCTTGAAGGACGTGGGAGCTGACAAAGTATACAAATTAAAGAAAGCACTTTACGGCTTAAAACAAGCTCCGAGAGCTTGGTACGATACCTTATCCTCTTTTCCACTTCAGTGTGGGTTCACCAAAGGCCTAGTGGACAAAACATTGTTTAGAATTAAGGACGGGGATCACATCTTATTGGTGCAAATCTATGTGGACGATATCATTTTTGGAAGCACCAATCCAGACTTGTGCGAGAAGTTCTCCAGATTGATGAAAGGGAAGTTCGAGATGAGCATGATGGGAGAACTAAACTACTTCCTTGGATTACAAGTGAGACAGCTTAAGGAAGGCATCTTCATCAATCAGGAGAAATACACCAAGGATCTGCTCAGAAAATACAATATAGAAGGGAAATCCTCAGTCAAAGTACCCATGGGAACCTCTCTACGTATCGATGTCGACAGTGAAGGTCGAGAGGTCGATCAAACTACATATCGAGGTATCATCGGATCTCTTCTCTATTTAACTGCTAGTAGACCAGATATATCCTTTGCAGTAGGTGTATGTGCTAGATTTCAGGCAAGTCCTAAGGAAAGTCACTTAAATGCATCTAAAATGATCCTTAGATATCTCAAAGGTACGCAAAGTGTTGGGCTTTGGTATTCGAGAGGTGGATCTTTCGAACTTATGGGTTATTCAGATGCGGACTTCGCCGGTTGTAAAATAGATCGAAAGAGCACATCAGGGACATGTCAGTTTCTAGGTGGAAGACTTGTCTCATGGTTTAGCAAGAAACAGCATTCGATAGCTACAAGCACCGCTGAGGCAGAGTATGTAGCAGCTGGAAATTGCTGTGCTCAGGTTTTATGGATGAAGCAACAATTACTGAATTATGGTGTTGAATGTAAAGAGGTTAAAATTATGTGTGACAATACAAGTGCCATAGCTATCACTCAGAATCCAGTATTACATTCCAGGACGAAACACATTGATATCAAATATCACTTCATCCGAGACCATGTTGAGAAAAAGGACATAACTTTGGAATATGTTGCGACGGAGGAGCAACTTGCAGATATTTTCACAAAAGCGTTAAGTGAGAATAGATTCTCTCAACTAAGGTTAGAATTGGGAATGATAGAATTGGGATGAATGGTCAAATCTTATCTTCTTGTATTTAGTGCCATGAACTGTTTCGCATGTGAGGGGCGGTTTCATCAACTTTATGGCAGCTTTGGAGTTACACAAGCATTGAATGGTCATTCATATTGCATCCCGTGACTCAAAAGTGATAACCTTATTAGGCTATAAATAAGAGGGTTTCTTTCAGAAGTTCATATCATCAACTTCCCATGGAGAAAAAGAAAGGAAAAGATGATGTTCCATTCTTTTATAGAGGAAAGAAACCGGCAGTCAAGTCCAAAGATTTTCAAGGAGAAAACTATCCAGAATCAACGAAGGGTGAACAGATTNTGACCAAGGCCAAACAAAAGTTTCTAGGGAATTTAATAGGATATTGATTCATATGTAATGTATCTGGAAATCACTAAATGAACTTAAGGATATGTTCCAAGTGATATCTTTTAGATGAATCAAACTTGTTTCTCTCGCAATCTGTGTTCGAAAGGTAGTTCGAGAGGTCACCCGATCAGTTTGTCTATATACGTTATGTCTCGAAGAAGGGTAGTTCGAGAGGTCACTTCGAAAGATAACAAACTGATATCTCTGAACGGAGGAATAAGGAGGGTTAGGGATCAATCACTCAGGGGGAAGATCCTTAACCAGATCAAGACGGAGGAATAAGGAGGTTTAGGGATCAATCACTCAGGGGGAAGATCCTTAAACTCATGTGGAAGACAATTCACCTTCGAGAGGTGAATCTGATATATGAGGGGAAACGGCTAACTTTGGATATTAATGCTAGCCACGTGGTCATCGGTTACTGACGGTTTTCCGCACTTAAGGGCATTATCTTGATTAATGGGAGCATGCCTGTATAAACATCTCATTATATCCCACTATCCAAAAACCGCATTATACTTTACCAAAATATCCTTACCATATATTACATACATAACCGTTATAAAGGGTATTTCTGACCTTTTACTTCTTTGAAATTAACCGGTATCTTTTCTCGGATCAAATATTCTACCCTACCCATATATCCAACCCGAATCCACATGATATAAAAGCCAAATCCTTCTTCTTTACCCGGATTCAAGCTAAAACCGTTTACCCAAAATCCCTAAATCCTAAACGCAGTACTCATTCCCTCCAAAACATCTAACCTTCATCAATGGCGTCCCAATCCTCTACATCAACCTCATCTGCTGACGCATATCAAAGGGAGTTGCTACACATTCGCTCTCAGATCAAACAAGTCAAGGCGGGGAGTATCCTTGACAGAAACGGCTTCATCACCAACTCCCCTAATCCAAAAATGGCGGAAAAATTCCTGAAGAAGTTTGAGAAAGCAGGACTGATGAAATACATGATGCACGACTACGGGACCGTTCACCCCCTCGACTTCACAGAATGGTTCGCCAATGCCAAGGTCACGAAGGGTAAAATCGAAAGCCGCTTTAATGATTTTCCCATCACAACATCTGTAGGTGACCTCAGAGCGGCATTTGATTTCGCGTCATCGGAGGAAGCAGTCAAGCATCTATCGGATTACGACTTGGACAAGCAAGCCTTCTGGGAGAAAATCCGACTAGCGACTGCACCACCCAGAGCATCCTCTGCCCTCCGCAAGTACCACCTAAAGGAGAGGTTTGCTCTCGTTGCCGACCTAATCATGAAGTTTGTGCTCGGCAAGGTGTCCGGAACTGACGAGGTTAGTCTAGACCTCCTCAAAATCCTCCATGCCATTTGGAACAACAACAAGCTGGACTGGGCACATATTATCTTCAACTTCCTCCAACAGCAAGTGATGCGCTCANTGTAGGTGACCTCAGAGCGGCATTTGATTTCGCGTCATCGGATGAAGCAGTCAAGCATCTATCGGATTACGACTTGGACAAGCAAGCCTTCTGGGAGAAAATCCGACTAGCGACTGCACCACCCAGAGCATCCTCTGCCCTCCGCAAGTACCACCTAAAGGAGAGGTTTGCTCTCGCTGCCGACCTAATCATGAAGTTTGTGCTCGGCAAGGTGTCCGGAACTGACGAGGTTAGTCTAGACCTCCTCAAAATCCTCCATGCCATTTGGAACAACAACAAGCTGGACTGGGCACATATTATCTTCAACTTCCTTCAACAGCAAGTGATACGCTCAGTCTCCAACGCCAACCTGTCGATCAGTAAAAAGGTTGGTTTCGGCTTTGTTGTGCAATTTCTCCTAAGCTTGAAGGGCTTCGAACTGAGGGAGGGAAAAGAGATTCATCGAAATACCTATATGGGTAGGACGAAATCTCTAGTCCCCAAAACTAAAGGTGTTAAGGCTGCACCTTCTCCCTCACAGCCAAAAGGAAGGGGCAAAAGGAAAGCCCAAACCAAGGAAAAGAATTCTGATGATGAAACTCTAGATGTACTGATACAAAGGGTTCATCTGCCAAAGAGGGCTAAGAAAGCCAAAACTGCTGTTGTCACCCAGATCCGAGAGGTAATACCCTCTGTTGTTCAAGTACCGTTTGAGGACAGGGCACAAGCCCAGGGGGAACCTCAGGCTATACTGGCCACTGAGGTTGAGAGAGTACCCCCTACCAGGTCCCTGTCAGCAGCTTTCTCTATCGGTCTGCACGCTGGTGATGATGCTGAGGGAGATGTTGACTCTGTTGGTTTATCTCGAGAGATGGCTCGAGAGGTTGAAGGTACTGGGATCAGTGATCCAGTACAAGGGGGTGCAGAAGAACCACATGAGATGGTTCGAGAGACAGACTACACAGTCAGGGTGGGAGATGATCTCTTGGAGCATAGTCGAGAGATCACAGCTCAGATAGACGAAGCAATTTCTGNAGTCGAGAGATCACAGCTCAGATAGACGAAGCAATTTCTGCCACTGAAATCATCTCTGATGGGCGGGATGACTTATATGAAGAAGTTTCCACTCAGTTGGCAGTGGAAGCACCCACTCTTGATGACTTCTCCAGGGTGATCAGGTGGATCAACTGGAGAACCAGTTCTTTCACTCAATTGATGAGTCAAGCAGCTGAAATGGAGGCAGAAGAGCAGTTTGCACTCCAGTGGTTGGGCATCTCAGAGATCCCAGCTCAACAACTGATGGAACTTGCCCACGAAACACAAGTAATGAAGCTGAACAGTGGAAGAACTGATAAAGGGAAGGGCATAGCAGTTGATGCACCAGAAGTTGAAGCTGAGCCTGAAGAAGATCCTGAAACAGAAGCTCGATTTCAGGAAGAAATAAGGCTGGCCACTGCCATCTCCTTGGGACATAACATTGAATTCACGAGAGGTCCAGGAGAGACCTCTGGGGTTGCTCACGATGATATTGCAACAGCCGCAATCCCACTGTCCCAAGTCAGCAACTCTGCTCTGGACGAACAGGTAGAAGCTTCGAGAGGTGAATCCGAGACCTCTGAAGCACCTCAAGTGGCACCCAACACCGTTCTACTTTTGCCACCACCTGCGTCCACACCCTCGATTGACAACGATGAAGCTCAGACAGTTCGAGAGGGTGTAGTTCCGTTGCTCACACTGCCGGGTTTTCCTACTGCTCCTGAAATAATTATCATTCCAGACTCATCGGAGCAGACTGAAATGCAGTCCAATGAGCACTTAGAGCAGATTGCCCCAAGTCCTGCTGGTTCGAGGAGTACTGATGATACCATCGAAGGTGGAAACCGGAAAGCACCTGTCGACACTTCGTCTCCAACCTCACCAGCAGATGACCAAGTTCCCAGCACTGGTTCGAGAAGTGACGCTGAGGGGGAACTTCTATTGGATGGAAACCGGGAAGCGTCCAATACCGAAGAACCCTC
>NC_044918.1:28082582-28084397 GCF_003576645.1 Ipomoea triloba
GGCTGATCCTATCTCCACAGTTGCTGAAGCTGAGGCTCCAGGTTCGAGAGGTGAGGAGCAAGAAGTGATCCATCCCTCAGGTGGAAACCGGGAAGCGCCTGACATGGAGCTACCTTCGAACTCTGAACCCGGTGTCCCTGTGGCTCCTCAGACAATAAATCGAGAGGTGGACTCGCAACTGCAAGTCATGGGTGGAAATCTAGAAGCACCCAAGTCCCCTCCGACAAAAGGTACATCTCGATCCTCATCTCCTACTTCTGACTATGATCAACAGGCCGAAGAAGTCTTCATTGGCGAAGTGCGTCAATTCATGGCTGATCAATCTCAGAAGATGGCTCAGCTCGAAAGAATACTCGTTGTGGTCCGCAATGCTGCAATGCCTGCTGCTGGCACAAGTGAATCCCAAGGCCGTCATGCCGAACTTCTCGAACAGGCGATATGGGCTGAGGATGCAGCACGGAAAGCCACTGATGAAGCCGCTGTAGCTCGAGCAGAGGCTGCAAGTGCGAGGGCTGAATTAGCCGAGATGCGAGCAGAGCTTCGAGCCTTCCAATATTCCAGTGAACTTCGACAGGATGTGATGAAGGCCATACTCGATGACCTGTCGAACCAAGTCCCTGCCCAACTTCAAGCTATTTTCGAAGGTATGTCCACCCTCCTCTCCCGTACTGATGATGCCAACAAGGGGGAAAATAAAGAGAAAAAGATGGGGGACACCACGGGCAAGAAAAGGGCAGCAAGCGAACCAGCTGGACCACCTCCAAAAATACCAAGAATCATGAGCAAAGCAGTGGAGGATGCTAAACAGGCAGAAAACCTAAGGGTCCAGCGTACACTAGAAATGGAGAAAAGGAGAGAAGAGGACAGAGAAAGAAGAAGAAAAAGACAAGAACAACAGTCAGAAGAAGAAAGGAAGATAGATCTTCTCATGACAAGCTTTAAGTTTGGGAGCAGAGAAGACACTGAACAAATTCTGACCCTGGAGATATTTAAGCTTTAGAAAACCACTGGGGTATCAACACACAGCAATATGTCTCCAGAAGAATGCATTGCCTGGTGGAAAGATGGAGTAATTGATGGTGAGTTCGTGGGGGAAGCCTACAGGAACTACAGGCATCTAGACGTCACAGAAGAATACTTAAGCCTGGTAAATCCGAAAGACCCCATCAAGACACGAGAAGCCATTAACAAGAAAAGGAAAGCCAACAAGAAGTAAGCTCTCGTGGTCCAAACTCCATCTCATTTCAATGTATTGATATCTATGTTGTTCTTGGTCTTATTTCTTTCAATCGTGTCTACTAAACTCTGCTTTGTAAACATACCCTTTTTATAATCATATATATCTTTTGCTGGGGGTGTTGCGTGAGTTCTATTATTCATGTTTTAGTAGAGTATTTGTCAAACTTACCATATGCGCTGAAAAATAAAATCTATGTTAATTCTTTCTATAAAATCAGCCATATAGAGTAAGTATAAGTGTTGGCATCATCAAAAAGGGGGAAATTGTTAGGAACATCATGTAATAGGTTTTGATGATACCAACTGTTANTTTCTTTCAATCTTGTCTACTAAACTCTGCTTTGTAAACATTTCCTTTATAATCATAGATATATCTTTTGCTGGGGGTGTTGCGTGAGCTCTATTATTCATGTTTTAGTAGAGTATTTGTCAAACTTACCATATGTGCTGAAAAATAAAATCCTTATTAATTCTTTCTATCAAATCAGCCATATAGAGTAAGTATAAGTGTTGGCATCATCAAAAAGGGGGAAATTGTTAGGAACATCATGTAATAGGTTTTGATGATACCAACTG
>NC_044918.1:28084454-28094874 GCF_003576645.1 Ipomoea triloba
GCTGAAAAATAAAATCCTTGTTAATTCTTTCTATCAAATCAGCCATAAAAACGCTGTGAGTTCGACAAGTAAACCAAGAGCGAAAATACTGTTAGGAACATCATGTAATAGGTTTTGATGATACCAACTGTTAAGTAGAAATCCCCAAGTCTCGATGCATAGGCAAAAACGCTGTAAGTTCAGACAGATCAGAAGAAGGCATGGGACAACACTGGAGGAATAAGGGTCTGCGAGACATCAACCAAGTCTCGAGACATAAGCAGAGTTCGAGAGGTAGGACCTCTCGATACAGTTATCCAGTTCGAGACATTAACAGAGTTCGAGAGATAGACCTCTCGATATTTGAGTACGAGACATCAAGCAATCAAGATATCAACCTTGGTCTCGATACACTAACAATTCTCCAACAAAGCTGAAGGACGGTCATACTTAAAGTCTGGAGAAGAAGAATATCATGGAGATGGAATAATGAAGAGGTGCCGAACGTGAAGATTTCAAAATGGGCGGAAATGGATGACACGTCAGATTTCCACCACAAACGGTCAAAAGGTGCACCAATGCTGAAGTGGTTTGATTCCCTACAAACAAGGAATAATGGGAATATAAAAAGAGTAACTTTTACCAAAAGACGAAAGTGGAGCATGGACTCAAGAAAAGTGAACTTTGGAACATTCACTACAAGACAAAGAGGTTCAAGTTACAAGATCACCACTCCATGAAATATGCTGAAAATATGCAAGACCCATGATCAGCATGGGAGACAAATTTCAAACGGAATAATTTTCCCTCCAACGGAATTATTCCTCTACTCTCATATATAAGGACGTAAAGACACAAAAATAACTCAGGGTGTGGAAGAAAAGTGAAGGGGTTCGAAATTCTTAAGAAGTGTCTGTCTAAAACGGTCAAAGTGCAAGTGGTTAACTTGGGATATCATCCTGATATTCAAAATAGTGAGAAAACACATCTTAGTGTTTCAAGAGAGTTACAAAGCTTAAACTGTTATACATCCAGAAGGTGACCGAAGCTGCTCTACATCGAAGTTGATTCAACGATAGCTTGTGGTCAGATTGGAGTCTGTTACATTCAACTGTGACAACCAAAAACACCTTGCTTTGGATTAAGCAAGAGAGGTGGAGTAACCTGGCAGCTGTCCGAGTGAAAGAAACCTGAGGCTTGACGCGGGCTTGGTGATCAAAGGTCAAGTGCTCGAGAGGTGGAGTAACAAGAAGCGGGGCGAAAAACCTGAGGCTTGAGGCGGGCTTCGTGATCAAAGCTCAAGCGCTCGATATTGTACTAAATAAGGGAAGTTTTTAGTGCAATCCTTCCAGGGAGTTTCTGGAAGAAGAGTGGACGTAGGCAGGTTGGCCGAACCACTTAAAAATCTTTCTTGCATTCACTTACTGTTTTTATCTCTCGCTAACCTCTCGATTGCACTGCATATAAACGCACTTCTCGAACTAACTCGAACTCGTGCTAACTAAAAGGGGATAACATTTCCGCTGCGCATAAAACTTTGTCTTCACCTCGTGAGGTATCAAACCTAAACATCCTAAGTTCAATACACACGAGAGGTCGAAAAGATTTGCAAAATCTTATACAAGTCTATTCCCCCCCCCCCCCTCTAGACTTGTACCCCATCCCCTTGGGACCAACACTTGTGAATGACCAAGGTGCCCCAAACATCACTTGTGCATGTTCTTTTGTGGATACTTGTTGAATATTCTATTTGTTGATTGGGTCATGCTTCATGTTCATATCTTGTTGCCTTTCTTTTTTGTGAGTGTTGTGAACATGCTTTGTTTACATCATAACTTGCTAGTGGCGACAATAGGTTAGAAGTATAAGTGTGGGAGATTAGCATGAGAATGTAACCTCTCAAATGTCTTGTGGTTCATTACAATTCTTCATATCTTTGCACTTGATGTTGGTGATACATGTTGGAAATACTTGGGTTCTCATTGTTGTACTTGGTGACTCAACCTTGATTCTTGAAGTTTGTTTTTTCTTTGCTTTTGTTTTGCTTTAATTTTCCGTTTTAGTGCTTTATTTTTAGGAATTGTAGTTCTTTCCTTTGTTATATTGTTGATCTTTAGCTTGTTTCCTATTTTGCATTTGAGTCTATCTAAAGACGTTAAACGTGGCGCGCTTGGGAGGCACCCCAAGCATTTGAAAACAAAAAAAAAAAAAAAAGATAAAAATCCAAAAAGATTGCACATTGTAGGAGTAGTCCCGCTACTCCATTACACTTCTTTATTTTTTATTGCACATATGCCACTAACCTTGTTGATTGTGAAGCTTTAATGGCCTTGATGGGGGCGAAGATTTTGGATGCAACATTGCTCAAAAAGGGATAAGCTCTACAAAGATGGTCATCATTTCTATCCCTCATCTTTGTGTGCCCCGATTTTTTGTTTTAATGTGTGGAAAAAGGGTTATTGCACACATACTCTAGCACTCATTGTTCATCCACAAAGGTTTCTATTTTCACACCTCAAGTCCCGTGCCCACTTCTAAAGTGTGGAAAGGGACATGCACTTTTGCTTTGACTCGTGCTCCTTTGTTAACCTAGTCCTCAAAGCAACATCGAGGACGATATTTGATTTAAAAAGTGTGGAAATGACTCACTTTGTGCTATATTGTTGATATCTTGACTTTAGAATGGTTCTTGATTGATGGTTGTGTATGTGGATGGAGAGTGTGTCATTGTTCATATTATCTTGGAAATGTGTTAGTGGTGTGCCAATAAAGTTTTTATTCTTGGAATATCCTTTGGAAGTTATCTCTTTACACCAAGTGAGAATTGCATAGAAACCAAATAGGTTTACATTTCTTGTGTGCTTGCATGTTATTCACCTCTTATTTTGTTAAGACCTTAGTCAAGGATCTCTTGAAGTCGGAGTGTGTACCTCTTAATCTTAGAAAGATAATTGCAAGCGAAGCCCGGAAATGAACTAATCTTGGTAAGGCATGGGGCTAAAGGTGAGCCTTAGTGAGGAAAAATGTGAATCCCTTATCCCTAGAAAAAAGCAAGAGGGGTTGATATGAAGAATGAAAAAAGGCTAAAAGAATGGCCACTCCTAGAGGTAAGAAACGAGGTGAGCCATCTTGCTAGGATTTGGGGCAACCATTGCACCGTCTTTGAAAAAGCGTAGGGCTCTACGTAAAGTCGGTTGTCCCAATGTCGTTATCCTAGAAGATGAGAAAATAAGAAAAGCGGTGAGCCACCCTGCTAGGATTCATGCACCCATTGCACCGATCATCGAAAAAGCATGGAACTCAATGTGAAGTCGGGTAGCCCGATGACGTTATCCTAGGGGGTTGAGAAGAAAAAAGAGTCCGGCTAAGCCATTGGTGGGGAGAGGCCCATGCCGAACCCTCACTTTACTTTTATGCTTTGGGCTTTGGCATTTTTGTTGGATGTTTTGGTTGAGGTGTGCACATCGTTCCCAACACTAGGTGGATCGGCTTGAAGGCCTTTGCAAAATAGGATGTGAACCCAAATTGGTTGCATGCTTGGCAAGGTGGTGTGAAGAGTGTGTTTCCCTAAAGCTTAATTTGATCCATAGGGTTTTTTGCTTCCTTTATATATGCCTTGAGTTGTATGGCACATTGTTAACACACTTACTTGATGGTATGCGGGATCTTCCCCTCTCTATTTTCTTACACAACTCTTTTGATTGACCATTTGCTTGTTGAGATTATCTTAAGCTATCTTTAGCACTTATGTTCCTTGCATTGATTGATAGCTTGCTTGGGGACAAGCAAGAATAAAATGTGGAAACTTGTGATAAGTGCTAAAGATATATTCTTGGCTAAAGTGTCATCCCGCACCATGAACTATATTGGATTATTCATGCCGCACCTTGAACTTTCATAAGGTGACTAAAGATATGCTGACTTGGACTTTTTTTTTTGTTTTCTTTTTTTTTTTTGAATTTTTTTTGTTTTCTTCTAAACCTTCTCCAGCCCAACAATCGATACCGAAACCGTAAAATAATAATAATAATAATAATATTTCTTATATTTAGGCATTTAGCTACTGGCAGTAGCTAAATATAAAAAAAATATATATTTAGCTACTGCCAGTAGGCAGTAGCCAAAATAATAATAATAAAAAAATTATAATATGTTTTTTATAATAACAAAACATATTATATATAATTATATATACTACAAAAAAAAAAAAGAAATTCCGGTTTAACCGGAACCGGAACCTTTATATAAGGTTCCAGTTCTGGTTTGTGTAACCTTGGAACCGTGAACCGGCGGTTCAGAACCGAAACGAACCGCGGTTACCCCTAGGCAGGTCGTTGATGGGCTCAGCGCACGCTGCCGCAAGGGAGGGGAGGAGCAGTGGATTGTGGAGGGGTTGTGGTGATTTGGTCTAGTGAGCACTGAGCACTGGTCCGGCTGAAGGCACAGGGGAGGGGCAACGTGAGGCGTTGATTTTTGGGGTTTACTTAAAAATTGTGGGTTGACTTAAAAAGAAGATCCACATAAGCTAATTACCTGTGCCATGTCATCATAGTAACCTGGTAACCTGTGAAAAATGCTAGATGAAAAAAAATTAATGGTTTGTGTATCGAAATGGACGTTATGAAAGTTCAAGATGGGGCATGAATAATCCAATATAGTTCATGGTGCGGAATGCCACTTTAGCCTATATTCTTTTATGGCTCATTAAGGGGTTTTCTTGTGCTATAATTGGAGTCTTTTGAGCCTATTACATGCTATAATTGGAGTCTTTTGAGCCCATATAATTAGAATAGCTTATTTTGATAAAATATAAGGAACAATGACTAATTGTGGTTGCATTTGTGGAGAATAGATAAAGCTGTAATTTTCAGGACACTTTAGCGACAGTTCAGTAATTTAAGCATATCTTGAGCTAGGAGTGTTCAAATTAGGTGATTCAAGTGGCATTGGAATTGAAACTTAAAGGACTACAACTTTCATGAAGACAAAATAG
This sequence comes from Ipomoea triloba, assembly GCF_003576645.1. NCBI lineage: Eukaryota > Viridiplantae > Streptophyta > Magnoliopsida > Solanales > Convolvulaceae > Ipomoea > Ipomoea triloba. The sequence continues at coordinate 28,089,427 of NC_044918.1, forward strand.
GCAAATTTGGACATACGCAGGGGAGTACATGTTCACGTAAGCCACCTAGTGAAATCAACATTTAAACAGCTTGTGGCAGGATGAAAAGATATAGCTTAGTTTTAGATTTTCCAGATCAGTTTGAGAGCTTTAGATTAGGTTTTCCTTTCTCTTTCTAGAAGTAGATTCAACTAGCTACAATTTCCATTGATGAATGTTGAAGATTGTAATTGAAGACTCAAATTGGGTAATCATCTTCTTATTCATTTTACATTCCATTTCCATTTATGATAAGTTTGATCTCTTGCAATTGCTATTCAATTTCATCATGATTTGTAGTTAGAATCCCTAGGAGTTGGATTTTATGATCTAGAGCTTACGCATGTTTGATCTTCCATAGTTTAATTGATGAGATTATTGTGAATTGTGTCTTGAATGCTTTTGTTGTGAATGATGTAATTGTATTGATCCTTGCCTCATTGCCAGTAGATGAGTGAGGAGTTTGAGAGAGTGAAAGTGACAAGAGATTGTGCTTTCATGTAGTCTTGTTCTCATTTGCATTTCCTTACTTTAAGATCCGAAAGGCCTAGGTAGGGAATGCGGTGAAGACAAGGTGTTTGATAAAATGCCTCTTAGGACCATGGTCACGGAATGGTGCTCCATACCAAGAGAAGTCTAGTAGACCGATAGGTGAACGACACTTGTAAAGCCTCACAAGAGTTAGGCATGATTTTCATTCCATCAAGTCCACCATAGCCTAATGCATGTATAAGATCTAGGGAATGAATCCAACTTCTCGTTTTACTTGCTCTGTTAATTGCTTTCCTTTATTTTAATGCTTCCTTTACACATGATCTCCTTCCTTAACATGTTTTCACATGCTCTCTTGTACACCTAGTAATCTCTTGTTGAAACCCTCCCTTTGAAAGCATTGCACTTAATTGACTCCAATTTGTCATCCTTTGAGAACGACATCCGGGAAAATCTTCATTCTCCACCCATACTTTCCATCCACCGCTAACTACACATTATCACTCTCTTTCTCATTGTTCTCCATATTTTCACTCTTTTTGTTTTCATGTTTTCACTCACTTTTCCTCACTCTTTTTTTTTTTTTTTTTTCATTTTCATCGATCTCACTTTCTTTTCTCTCATCGTTTTTCTTTTCATTCATTCCCCCTCCCAAGGTTCCAAAGCAAAAACATGTTTTTTCTCCTTGACCGCATTCGTGCTATAATACTTTTTCACTTGTTGCCCATTGACCTTAAAGATCCTCTTCTTCGGGTGTGAAACTTCTAGAGTACCGTAAGGGAAGGGTCCTACAAAATCCGTGCCCCAAATGTGGAAAATCTCACAAGCAAGGATGAAATTTTGGGGCATTTCATCCCGGCTAGTGACATTCCCAACCCTTTAACACCGGTCACAATTTCTTACACAAATTTGAGTATCTTGGAAAATAGATGGCCTATAAAAAGTGGCCTCAAGTACCCTCCTAGCGCATCGGTTGGCCGAGTGCTGACCCATCTTATGACATTCCCCCAAAATGATGTGACCTTCCCCTTTCGAGACACACCTTCGAATTACTTGATCTGCACAAACTCAGAAGAGATAGGGCTCATCCCAAAAATAGTATCTCGACTCTACTTTCAACTTTCTCTTAGCATGAACATCAAGATAGTCGGGAAGCATACCCCCATGACAACCCTTGGGAGATTGCTTTGCATGGAAAGATTTTTCAGCAGATGCCATCCACGGTGGCAATTACTCCGGTCCGGCTCACCGTAAAATCCAGTTAGACGCCAGCGTTTGTTGTCGCCAGAGAGTGCCATTGTCGCGTCGATATGATGGTCTAAATAAGACAGGATGTCTAGCATTGGGCTTTTCCTCCAAAGACAAGCAATGCCACCACTATGTCCTTTGTTATCAACTGCAAAAAGGCTTTCAAAACCCAGCTTCCTCTTAATGGGCTCAAGTTTGCTGCTACCCACCAACGTTTCAATCAGAAATATAATGTTTATCATCGGTAAGAGAGTCAGAATCCATGTTCATAAGGTTTTCCAGCTGGAGCCCATTAACAAGAGGCCCATAATCCTCATGTGACCTCTTCCTTATTTTTTGGATTTGGGCCAAAAAGCCAGCGCGGAGGTACCAGTTTGACCTTGGTGGGGGATTCCATGTGCTTCTGGGGAGAAATTAATTGCACCACCAACTTGGAGGTCAGAGTTAGAGTACTGTGCACGGATATCCTCAAACTGGGAATGGACTATTGTGTAAAGCAAAGTGTCTCCATTGTCTTGACCGTTGGGTACCTCATAACTCGGGAAGGACGCTTGAGCAAGATGAGGTTGGTTTTTCACCGGCAGGGGTTCCGGGCACGTTAATGTTGCTCGCTGATTTTTCCGTGAAGACCCATTTGCAACCCGTCGTTTGAGGAAGTCTATCAACTGCCCTGAGTTCCGGGCCAAAGGCTCTGGGGTAAACTTTTTAGAGAGTTTCAAACTGCATGGCGCAGTATTTCTCGCTGTGGCCAAGTTTCCCACTAATGAAACAGAAATATGCGAGGCGCTCGTATTTGCACATAAGCCAGATGTCCTCAAATCTTTTTTTTTTGGGATAGAAATAATTATGATTAAATAATATGAATTCCATTTTCCGATCCTTTCCAAATTTCGTTTCAATACAATGTGCGACAATTTTAGTGTAATAGAACCTAAGAGTGATTGAACTCTTTGTGGTCAAGTAATGCATATGTTTTGGTATTCTATGAAAAAGAACTGCAATACATTTGTTTGTGGTCTATGAAAATTTTGCTTTTAGTTCATGCTTTTGGCATTTTCTAATTGTTTGTGTTGTTTTTAGAGTAACTAAATGGAAACCAACTCCTCTTGCATATATTTCAGCAGGTTTTGGGTATAAGGGTATAAATAAACAAAATTTTTTTTTTAATTTTTTAATCGACGTCGTATGCAATTTTTTTGAAAAAGACAGCATTACACGTCGGTTATTTTTAAAAACCTGACGTGTAATGTAAATAAAATAAAAAAAATTAATTATACAAAACGTCGGTTATGTATTAACAACAGACGTTTTAAGTTATATTTATTAATAAAAAAAATAATATACGACGTCGGTTAAATAACCGACGTCGTATAGTTAGTTTATAACGTCACCTACAACAACGTTGGTTAAAAACCGACGTTTTATGGTCCAAATAACCGACGTTAAAAGTGTTTTCTATACTAGTGTTTGGACCAAAAATACTGATTGGTTATTATTTTTATATCAACACTTTTGATTTGAATTTTTTTTAAAGGATTTTTGTTATTTTTTGTTTGATTTATAGTGGAAAGTAAATTAAGAATGATATGTAAATTAAATTATATTATTTAATATGTTTTATTTATACTTTATTTATGTAGAAAATATTGATGAAAAAGAGCATTTCAATGTTTGTTTTGGAGACTGTGATGTGTATGGATTGCATTTGGAAACTCAATTATTTCTACGAAATGTTCGTCCTTCGTTATCTCCAATATTGTCTGTTCATAATAATGGTACTTACAATCCAAAATGTATATTACATTAAATGTTTGATTGTTTTTTTTTTTTTTTGGGTTTTATAATCTATATTGTATTTTGTAAATATTAATTTATGATATTTTAATTGATCTTGACAAACAATATTTATTTATGCAAATTCAATACACCATCAGTGGAATTAGTATAAATTGTTACGAATATTATTATTCCCTCTGTCCCATTTTATCTGTCCTACTTACTATTCATTGGTCAAATCAACTCTTTCTTCTTTGTTTATTTTCTTTATTATTTTTACTTGTTTTTAAATTTGATTTATTGTGTCTAATAGTATTTTAGTGTAGTTTCTAAATATATAAATTTTGTATATTAATATTAAACTTAATATTATGAAAAATTGAATTAAAATGGGACGGAGAGAGTATGTTTTATAAACTAATTACTATTCCAACGTGAATCATTATTATTGATATTTCTTTATTTCTGAAAACAATATAAATTTTTAATTATATTTCATTACTTTGCTAAAATTAATTTGGTATTAATATATACTAGTATTTTCACCCGTGCGATGCACAGAATGGATTTGTTATAATATATTAAGAATATTGGGATCGATATATAATTATATAAATTATAACATTAAATAATTGCTTAATTAATAGCTAATGTGTAGATATATGCATGCGGTGCTGGAACTTTAGAGATTTTATATATCATTGTTTAGGATTTTTATAAATTGGGCAATTATGCCCGTTCTCTAGTAACTCAATTATAGGAATCAATTGCTATTCTAATTCATATGTATGGAAGATATATTTTTGTGTAGATATATAGCAATTTTTCCATCTTGGAAAAAAACATAATATCATCGGTTGTATTTACACATTATTGAAAATCTTTTTGTAAACAACATTGGTAGTAGCAATACAATATTGTCCATCCTCGTCTAGAACTAATTAACACTTTCAGGCTATCAGGATGGGTGACTCGGGAGAAAGCCATGTACAATCGACTGTGATTAAAAATTGGTTTTTTCAGCAATAACCCAACATGAGTTAGTGTTATATAACTGTTGAGTGATTGCTGGTTGACAGTAGTGTTGGTCCCAAGGGGATGGGGTACAAGTCTAGAGGGGAGGGGGTGAATAGACTTGTATAAGATTTTGCAAATATTTTTCGACCTCTCGTGTGTATTGGACTTAGGATGTTTAGGTCCGATACCTCACAAGATGAAGACAAAGTTTTATGCGCAGCGGAAAAGTTATCCCCTTTTTAATTAGCACGAGTTTGAGTTAGTTCGAGAGGTGTGATTATATGCAGTGCAGTTCGAGAGTTAGATAGCGAGAGATAAAAGCAGAAAGTAAATGCGAGAGAGATTTTTAAGTGGTTCGGCCAACTCGCCTACGTCCACACTTCTTCTAGAAACTCCCTAGAAGGATTGCACTAAAACTTCCCCCTTTTAGTACAATATCGAGCGCTTGAGCTTTGATCACGAAGCCCGCCTCAAGCCTCAGGTTTTTCGCCCCGCTTCTTGTTACTCCACCTCTCGAGCACTTGACCTTTGATCACCAAGCCCGCGTCAAGCCTCAGGATCTTCACAAGACAGCTCCCAGGTTACTCCGCCTCTCCAAGGTCTTTCTCCCCGCTTCCAGCTACTCCACCTCTCGAGCACTTGACCTTTGATCACCAAGCCCGCGTCAAGCCTCAGGTTTCTTTCACTCGGACAGCTGCCAGGTTACTCCACCTCTCTTGCTTAATCCAAAGCAAGGTGTTTTTGGTTGNAGTGTAACAATCTCCAATCTGACCGAAAGCTATCGTTGAATAGACTTCCTTGTAGAGCAGCCTCGGTCACCTTCTAGATGTATAGTAGGTTAAGCTTTGTAACTCTCTCAAACACTAAGATGTGTTTTTCTCGCTGTTTTGAATATCA
>NC_044918.1:28095170-28109991 GCF_003576645.1 Ipomoea triloba
GAATGCATGTAGACATCGAGAGCTTACTGCTTGTCTGCTTTTCTCTTCTCGTTTATGGCTGCTCGTGTCTTGATGGGATCTTTGGAATTTACCAGATCGAGGTATTCATCTGATACGTCAAGGTGAAGATAGTTGATGAAGGCTTCACCTATGAATCTCCCTTCGAATTACCCCATATCTCCACCATTCGATGCATTCTAGAGGAGTAAGGCCGCTGTGAGAAGATAAGTCAGTTTTGGCAAGAAGACTTACTATGATTCCGTTTAGAAATTCTGTAGAGTCTTCCTTGATTCCCATTCTGTATCCTCTCATGAACTGCTCATCTTTCTTCTCCTTGGCCGTTTGTTGTTCTAGCCTTTTCTTTTTCCTTTCTCTGTCATCTTCTCTTCTCTTCTCCATTTCCAGTGTGCGCTGAACCCTTAGATCTTCCTTTCTTTTGGCTTCCTCCATTGCCTTGCTCATTGTCCTTGGAATTTTCGGAGGAGGTCTAGTGGTTAAGGGTTCACTAGCTGCCCTTTTCTTGCTTGTGGATGTCCCTCGTGTTCCTAGATTTTTCCCCGGACTTTCTTCCCCCTTGTTGGCATCATCCTGACGGGAAAGAAGGATGGACATACCTTCGAAAAGTGATTGTAGCTGGGCAGGCACTTGGTTCGACAGATCATCAAGTAGTGCTTTTATCACGTCCTGTCGAAGTTCACTGGAATTCTGGAAGGCTCGAAGCTCGGCTCGTAATTCGGCTACTTCAGCCTTTGCTCCTTCAGCTTATGCTCGAGCTACTGCAGCTTCATCGGCAGCTCGCCGTGCTGCATCCTCAGCCCATACTGCCTGTTCGAGAAGTTCTTCATGGCTGGCTCGGGATTCACTTGTGCCAGCAGCAGGCATTGACGCATTGCGAACAATGGTCAGTATGCGCTCAAATTGAGCCATCTTCTGAGACTGATCGGCCATGAATTGGCGCACCTCGCCAATGAAAGCTTCTTCGGCCTGTCGATCATAATCAGAAGTAGGAGGAGGAGAGTGAGTAGTACCTTTCATCGGAGGGGACTTGGGTGCTTCCAGATTTCCACCCATGACTTGCAGTTGCGAGTCCACCTCTCGATTGAGTTCCTGAGGATCAGCAGGGACACTGGGTTCAGAGCTCGAAGGTAGCTCCATGTCAGGTGCTTCCCGGTTTCCACCTGAGGGATGGATCACTTCTCGCTCATCACCTCTCGAACCTGGAGCCTCAGCAGCAGCAACTGGTGGGATTGGATCAGCTAATGGAGAGACTTCTGTATTGGACGCTTCCCTGTTTCCATCCAATTGAAGATCCTCCTCAGCGTCACCTCTCGAACCAGAGCTGGGAACTTGATCTTCTGCCGGTGTGATTGGAGTTGAAGAAGAGGGTTGTGCATCGATATGTGCTTCCCGGTTTCCACCATTGATAGGCACAACTTCTTCCTTGTGACCTCTCGAACCAGTAGGACTTTGCACATTCTGCTATTGTTGCTCATTCTGCTCCATTTCAGTCTGCTCAGGTGAATCAGGGATCACTATGGTTTCAGGAGCAGCTGGAGCACTCCATCTTTGTCTATCAACCATCCTGGCAGCAAAGGTTGATGCTGTATCATCTAGTAGTAGGAATGGTGATGGCAGTTCCATGTCGATAGGAAAGCCTGGGAGTTGGAGCAACAAAATTTCACCCTCTCGAACTGTCTGTGCTTCATCGGTGTCATTCGAGGGTGTGGACTCAGGTGCTGGCAGCAGTAGAACTGAGTTGGGTGCTACCTCAAGTGCTTCAGAGGTCTCGAATTCATCTCTCGAAGCTACTACCTGTTCGTCCAGAGCAGAGTCATTCACTTGGGACAGAGGAATTGCGGCTGTTGCAATAGGATTGTCAAGATCATTTCTGGCAACTCCTGAGGTCTCTCCTGGACCTCTCGTATCCCCTACATTCTGTCCCAAAGATAGAGCAGTGGCGAGCCTGATATCTTCTTGAAACTTTGCTTCTACTTCAGGAACCATTTCAGGCTCGGCTTCGGCTTCTTGTACATCAACAACTATGCCCTTTCCTTTGTCAGATCGACCAAGATTCCTTCTGGTCACGTGCATCTCATGGGCAAGGTTTAGAAGTTCATTGGCTGGGATCTCGGTAAGGTTTAACCAATTTAAAGCAAAAACCTCCTCAGCCTCCATATCTGCTGCTCTTGAAATCAGTTGATCAATCGGACCTGTTCTCCAGTTAATCCATCGAAGTACTCTGGAGAAGCCATCCAAGCTAGACACATCTTCAACACTTTGATTCAATTGAGAAGTGACTTCAGCATTCAAATCATCAGATTCAGTAGATAGGATTTCTGTTGATGATGCAGCTTCTACTGTTTGGTCATTGATCTCTCGATTGTGCTCCGAGAGATCATCACCTGTCACCACATCCGCTGTTACTCTGGCTATAGCATGTTCGACTTGAGCGAATTCGGTGAATGTAAATTCCACATTATAAGCACTTTGCACTGGGTCCCTGACCACAGTGCTCTGATCATCAGCAGCGGCTTCAACTGATCCTCGCGCTTCTGCTGCTAGAACTGTTATCTCTCGAACCACCTCTCGTGGTTCCTCAACATCTGCCTGTACTGGATCACTGATCCCAGTGCCTTCAATCTCTCGAGTCTCCTCTCGAGGCATACTTTCAGACGCATCAGCACCACCAGCACTGTCAATGCTCAGATCAATAACTATATTACCTGAGATGGACCTGGTAGGGGGCACTCTCTCAACCTCAGCGGTCAGTGTAGCCTGAGGTTCCCCCTGGGCTTGTGCCCTGTCCTCGAATGGTACTTGGATAATAGAGGGTGTCACCTCTCGAATCTGGGTGACAGCAACAGTTTTGGCTTTCTTGACCCTCTTTGGCAAAACAACCCTCTTGATCAGAGTTCCCAAGGGCTCATCATCTGAATCCTTCTCCTTAGTTCGGGCTTTCCTTTTTCCCTTTCCCTTGGGCTTTGAGGGAGAGGGTGCAATCTTTACACCCTTAGCCTTTGGAGCTTGAGATTTCGTCCTACCCATATAGGTATTTCGATGAATCTCTCGCCCTTCCCTCAACTGTAAACCCTTCAAACGTAATAAGTAATGAACAACAAAACCAAAACCAACCTTTTTACTGATCGACAGGTTGGAGTTTGAGACTGAGCCCTGCACTTGCTGCTTAAGAAAGTTGAAGATGATGTGCGCCCAGTCCATTGGGTTGTTGTTCCAGATGGCATGGAGGATTTTGAGAATGTCCAGATTAATTTCATCTGTTCCAGACACCTTGCCGAGGATGAATTTCATGATGAGATCGGCGACAATGGCAAACCTTTCCTTCAGATGAAACTTGCGGAGAGCAGAGGTTGCTCTGGTTGGTGCAGTCTCCAATCGGATTTTGTCCCAAAATGCTTGCTTGTCCAGTTCGTAATCCGAGAGGTGCTTGACTGCCTCCTCCGACATAGCAAAGTCGAATGCTGCCCTTAGGTCACCAACAGAGGTTGTGATGTGGATTTCGTTGAAGCGGCTCTCAATTTCACCCTTCATGACCTTAGCATTCGCGAACCATTCGGTGAAGTCGAGGTCGTGGATGGTTCGGTAGTCATGCGTCATGTACTGCATTAGTCCTGCCTTCTCGAACTTCTTCAGGACCTTCTCTGCCATCGTCGGGTTCGTCGAGTGAGCAACGAAACCATCTCTGTCAAGGATACTCCCCGCCTTGACTTGCTTGATTTGAGTGCGGATGTGTTCTAGCTCCTTCTGGTATGCTTCGGAAGATGAGGTCGAAGATTCGGACGCCATTGATGAAAGCTTGATGTTTTGGAGGGAATGTGTACAGTGTATGTAATTTGGGGATTTTGGGTATTTGGTTTGAGCTTGAATCCGGGTAAGGATGATGGACTTTGGCTTTTATATCTTGTGTGTTTGGGTCGGATATGTGGGTAGGGTTGAGGTACTAACCCGATTAGAGATCCCGGTTAATTTGAACACAAAGAGAGGTCAGAAATACCCCTTATAACGGTCAGCGTACAATATATGGTAAGGGTATTTTTGGGAAAGTGTATGAGACGGTTTAGGTAGGTTTGATAAGATAATATATCTTTATGAGCATGCTCCCACTAATCAAGATATTGCCCTTAAACAAGGAAAATCGTCAGTAACCGAAGATCACGTGGCTAATATTAATTTCCAAATTAGCCGTTCCACATATATTCGTTGAATTTATCAGTTTCACCTTTCGATGGTGAACACTTATCGGTACTAGTTTAAGGATCTTCCCCCTGAGTGATTGATCCCTAAACCTCCTTATCCCTCCGTCTTGATCTGGAAAAACTAATAGCAACGCATTCAAATGGTTAAGGATCTTCCCCCTGAGTAATTGATCCCTAACCCTCCTTATTCCTCCATTTAGAGATACGTAGAGAGTCAGTTTGTTATCTTTCGAAGTGATCTCTCGAACTACCCTTCTTCGAGACATAACGTATATAGGCAAACTGAACATGTATCTCTCGAACTACCTTTCGAACACAGATTGCGATGATAGAAACAAGACTGATTCATCCAAAAGATATCACTTGGAACATTTCCTTAAGTTCATTTAGAGATTTCCACATACATTACATATGAATCAATATTCTATTAGATTCCCTAGAAACTTTTGTTTGGCCTTGGATAGCCTTATAGGAATCTAACGTTAGAACATGAACTAGCCATCTAAAGTCCTATTTATCCTAATAACAGAACTAGAGGTGGCTACTCCTTCTTGTTCTTTTCTCTGCTGCTGCCCTCCTCACAGGCTCCATCTCCCTTTCCCTTGGTTCTCCATTTGGTTGAGGGAGAGCCTTTTCCAAAGTGTGCAGCTGTAGGAGTCCCACTTATACGGGACTCTTCTCCTGACTCCAGTATCCCATCATTGTGGATCTCCTCGCATTTGGGGATCCATTCACCTTGGATGGGAATAGGATGCTTGCTTGGATTATCAGGAAGCTCCGCAATCAGTTCACCCTTCGTTGATTCTGGATAGTTTTCTCCTTGAAAATCTCTGGACTTGGTTGCTGATTTCCTTCCTCTATACCAGAACGGTACATCGTCTTTTCCTTTCTTCTTCTCCATGAAGAAGTTCATGACATAAACTGCTGAAGGAAACCCTCTATTTATAGCCCAAAAAGGTATTACTGTAGAGTCACGGGGATGCTATATGAATGACCATTCAATGCTGTTAGAGTCACGGGGATGCTATATGAATGACCATTCAATGCTGTGTAACTCCAAGACTGCCATAATGAATGACCATTCAATGCTGTGTAACTCCAAGACTGCCATAAAGTTGATGAAACCAATGCTGTGTAACTCCAAGACTGCCATAAAGTTGATGAAACCGCTCCTCACATGCTCCAAGACTGCCATAAAGTTGATGAAACCGCTCCTCACATGAGAAACAGTTCATGGCACTTAATACAAGAAGATAAGATTAAACCATTCAACCCAATTCTATCATTCCTAATTCTAACCTTAGTTGAGAGAATCTATTTTCACACAACGCTTTTGTGAAAATATCTGCTAGTTGCTCCTCCGTTGCAACATATTCCAAAGTTATGTCCTTTTTCTCAACATGATCTCGGATGAAGTGATACTTTATATCGATGTGTTTTGTCCTTGAGTGTAACACTGGATTCTGAGTGATAGCTATGGCACTTTTGTTATCACACATAATCTTAACATCTTTACATTCAACACCATAATCCAGTAACTGTTGCTTGATCCATAAAATTTGAGCACAACAACTTCCAGCTGCTACATATTCTGCCTCAGCGGTGCTTGTAGCTATCGAATGTTGTTTCTTGCTAAACCATGAGACAAGTCTTCCACCTAGAAACTGACATGTCCCCGATGTGCTCTTCCGATCAATTTTACAACCGGCAAAGTCCGCATCTGAATATCCCATTAGTTCGAAAGATCCACCTCTCGAATACCAAAGTCCAACACTTTGCGTACCCTTGAGATATCTAAGAATCTTTTTAGATGCATTTAGGTGACTTTTCTTAGGACTTGCCTGAAATCTAGCACATACACCTACTGCAAAGGATATATCTAGTCTACTAGCAGTTAAATAAAGAAGAGATTCGATGATACCTCGATACGTAGTCTGATCGACCTCTCGACCTTCACTGTCGACGTCGATGCGTAGAGAGGTTCCCATGGGTACTTTGACTGAGGATTTCCCTTCTATATTGTATTTCCTGAGCAGATCCTTGGTGTATTTCTCCTAGTTGATGAAGATGCCTTCATTAAGTTGTCTCACTTGTAGTCCAAGGAAGTAATTGAGCTCTCCCATCATGTTCATCTCGAACTTCCCTTTCATCAAACTAGAGAACTTCTCGCACAAGTTTGGATTGGTGCTCCCAAAGATGATATCGTCCACATAGATTTGCACCAATAAGATATGATCCCCATCCTTAATTCTAAACAATGTTTTGTCCACTAGGCCTTTGGTGAACCCACACTGAAGTAGAAAAGAGGATAAAGTGTCATACCAAGCTCTCGGAGCTTGTTTTAAGCCGTAAAGTGCCTTCTTCAACTTGTATACTTTGTCAGCTCCCACGTCCTTCAAGAAACCCGGAGGTTGTTTAATGTACACCTCTTCTTCGAGAAGTCCGTTCAGAAAAGCGCTCTTGACATCCATTTGATACACTTTGAAGTCTTTGAAGGCGGCATATGTGAGAAAGATGCGTATGGCTTCGAGACGTGCCACCGGAGTGAAGGTTTCATCAAAATCTATCCCTTNCAATGCTGTGTAACTCCAAGACTGCCATAAAGTTGATGAAACCGCTCCTCACATGAGAAACAGTTCATGGCACTTAATACAAGAAGATAAGATTAAACCATTCAACCCAATTCTATCATTCCTAATTCTAACCTTAGTTGAGAGAATCTATTTTCACACAACGCTTTTGTGAAAATATCTGCTAGTTGCTCCTCCGTTGCAACATATTCCAAAGTTATGTCCTTTTTCTCAACATGATCTCGGATGAAGTGATACTTTATATCGATGTGTTTTGTCCTTGAGTGTAACACTGGATTCTGAGTGATAGCTATGGCACTTTTGTTATCACACATAATCTTAACATCTTTACATTCAACACCATAATCCAGTAACTGTTGCTTGATCCATAAAATTTGAGCACAACAACTTCCAGCTGCTACATATTCTGCCTCAGCGGTGCTTGTAGCTATCGAATGTTGTTTCTTGCTAAACCATGAGACAAGTCTTCCACCTAGAAACTGACATGTCCCCGATGTGCTCTTCCGATCAATTTTACAACCGGCAAAGTCCGCATCTGAATATCCCATTAGTTCGAAAGATCCACCTCTCGAATACCAAAGTCCAACACTTTGCGTACCCTTGAGATATCTAAGAATCTTTTTAGATGCATTTAGGTGACTTTTCTTAGGACTTGCCTGAAATCTAGCACATACACCTACTGCAAAGGATATATCTAGTCTACTAGCAGTTAAATAAAGAAGAGATTCGATGATACCTCGATACGTAGTCTGATCGACCTCTCGACCTTCACTGTCGACGTCGATGCGTAGAGAGGTTCCCATGGGTACTTTGACTGAGGATTTCCCTTCTATATTGTATTTCCTGAGCAGATCCTTGGTGTATTTCTCCTAGTTGATGAAGATGCCTTCATTAAGTTGTCTCACTTGTAGTCCAAGGAAGTAATTGAGCTCTCCCATCATGTTCATCTCGAACTTCCCTTTCATCAAACTAGAGAACTTCTCGCACAAGTTTGGATTGGTGCTCCCAAAGATGATATCGTCCACATAGATTTGCACCAATAAGATATGATCCCCATCCTTAATTCTAAACAATGTTTTGTCCACTAGGCCTTTGGTGAACCCACACTGAAGTAGAAAAGAGGATAAAGTGTCATACCAAGCTCTCGGAGCTTGTTTTAAGCCGTAAAGTGCCTTCTTCAACTTGTATACTTTGTCAGCTCCCACGTCCTTCAAGAAACCCGGAGGTTGTTTAATGTACACCTCTTCTTCGAGAAGTCCGTTCAGAAAAGCGCTCTTGACATCCATTTGATACACTTTGAAGTCTTTGAAGGCGGCATATGTGAGAAAGATGCGTATGGCTTCGAGACGTGCCACCGGAGTGAAGGTTTCATCAAAATCTATCCCTTCCTCCTGGCAATATCCTTTAGCAACAAGTCTGGCCTTGTTCCTAACAATGACTCCACCCTCATTCATCTTGTTTCTGAAAACCCATTTTGTGCCAATGACATTCTGATGATGAGGTCTCGGAACTAGTTCCCACACGTCGTTCCTTTCAAACTGATGAAGTTCCTCTTGCATGGCTTGCACCCAATCTGGATCACTTAGAGCCTCATCAATCACCTTAGGCTCTATTTAGGATAGAAAGCAAGCAAGCATGCTTTCTCGATATGCTGATCTGGTTCGAACTTTGTCACGAACATCTCCAATTACTTGACCAGCGGGGTGACTTCTTAGCCATCTTAGATCAGGTTGTGGTTCCTCAGTTGGTACCTCCGTTGTAGGTTGAGTAGTGGGTTGATCATCTGAGATCTGGATTAGATCAACTGAGCTAGAAGCTTTCTTGTTGGTAATTTCTTCATCATCTGATTCTGACTGGAGTTCTGCTACGTCTCGAACTATCGACTGCTTCCCATCGAGAGGTAAGTCTGATCTCTCGATCGATTCCGGCTGAACTTCCTCAAAACTTTCAGCTGCTTCCTTTGACTTTGATGGTTGATCTGTCGATGCTCTTTCATCAAAAGAGACATGTATGGATTCTTCAACCACCAATCTCCGCTTGTTGAAGACTCTGAATGCTTTACTTGTCGATGAGTATCCCAGAAATACTCCATCATCTGCCTTCTCATCAAAGGTTCTTAGTTGAGTCTTCCCATTGTTGTGGACATAGCATTTGCACCCGAATGTGTGAAAGTAGCTTACATTCGGTTTCCTCCCATTCCATAACTCGTATGGAGTTTTTCCAATACCTTTCACGATCAAGGACCGATTTTGGGTATAGCATGCTGTGTTGATTGCTTCTGCCCAAAATCCTTGTGATATGTTGGCTTGTGAGAGCATGGTCCTTGCTGCTTCCTTAAGAGTTCTGTTTCTTCTTTCAGCAACCCCATTCTGTTGAGGTGTTGGAGCAGCTGATAGTTGATGATGAATCCCGTACTCGTTGCAGTAGCTCTCGATTACCTGATTAACGAACTCTCCACCTTGATCATACCAAATCTTTAGTATCGAGACATCCTTTTCAACTTGAACTTGCTTCAAAAGATTTGGTAGGGCAACTTTTGTCTCGCTCTTCTTGGTTAAGAACACGGTCCAAGTGAATCTTGTGTAGTCATCTACTACCACAAGAGTGTACTTCCTTCCTCTCATGCTGGGTGGATCCACCGGGCCAAACAAGTCCATATGAAGGAGACTTAATGGTCTGGTAGATGATGTCTCGGCTTTGTTTTTTAAAGAGGGTTTGATCTGTTTACAGCGTTGACATGCCTCATAGATTTTGTCCTTTCGAAACGTGACTTTGGGCAGTCCTTCCACAAGGTTCCTCTTAGTAAGCTTGTTGATGGTTTTGAAGTTCAGATGGCTCAGCTTACTATGCCAATCCCAGCATAAATCTTCTTTGCTCCTTGCTAGCATACATAGGGATGGTTTGGCAGATTTCCAATCCACTATGTACATATTTCCTTTCCTTGCTGCTTCCAGGACGACTTCGAGAGATTCCTCTTGTATAATCCGACACTTGCTTTTGGTGAAGATAACTTTATAGCCCTTGTCACAGAATTGACTTGTGCTAAGGAGGTTGAACTTGAGTCCTTCAACATAGGATACCTCCTTGATTACCAATTCATTCTTATGAATTTCACCAACAGCCTTCGTGCGTCCTTTCTTCTCGTTGTCTCCAAATGTCACCAAGGGACCTTCGATAGGATGAATGTTCTCTAGTAAAGATAGATTTCCCGTCATATGTCTCGAACATCCACTGTCAATGAACCATACGTCCCTGGTGTCCTGCAAGCAAGTCAAGCAGATTTAGGTACCCAAACTTTGGGTCCTTGGTGGTTAGTAAGTTTAGGCATCCATTTATACCTTGGACCCATTACTCCAGGCCTAGGTGCAATGTAGCGGTTATACGATTGATAATCATAAGGAATGCTAGCAAAGATTCTAGGCTTCTTAGGTGCACAGATCAGTTTAGGTTGAGGCCTGACCTTGAACTTACACACCATGCCTTTCATAGCTTGTTTGGTCACGTGGTACCGTTGAAACTGGGGTTTGTTCCACGGTTCATATTCTTGTGACCAGTCCTCATCAGATGGGTAGTGTCTGCCTCCCTCCATCCGTGAGTTCCTAACTCTATGGATCTCAGACCTTCCATATTTGCCTTGAGGCTCATTATATGGAATGCAGCTTCTTTTGTACTCAGAATGGCCTTGCGAGAGATGGCTAGGTGATCTCTCGATATTGTTAACCCGGCCATTCTTCGTAGCTTTCCTATACTTCCCATTGCTGGTGTATAGGGACGGTTTGAGAATAGCTACTCTGGTCCTTTTTGTTGGTCCTTTCTGACCCTTATTTGGTTTGGGTTGAGATCCTCCATTTATTGAAGTTCCCAAACCATTGGTCTGTTTATCTCTCGAGAGACAGTTTTGACGGAACCCTAGTCCGGTTCTATCATTTGTAGGTCTATGATCATTTACCATTTTCTTCACAGCCTTGGAGGAATTAGTATATGATGCAATAACCTCTCTAAGATTAAGCTCTCTCGCCTCTCGAGCTTTGCACTCTTCTTTAAGTTGGATTATTTCAGCTTCTAAGTTGCTGACTTTGAGAGTTAGCTCTGAGTTCTCTTTCGAGACATTCTTAAGCGTCTCTCTTTCAGCAATTAGTTTGCTGTTTTCTTCCATTACTTTAGCATGAGTGCTATTAGCGATGTTGAGGTCCCTCCTAAGCAATTCCATGGTCTCAAAGGGATCCTCATCGCTTCTAAAAGAAGAACATTGAGAAGTAGAGATAGAGCAGCGAGATGTAGAAGTAGAGGTTACCTCATTGTTGATTGCCATCAAGCATTGATCCTCATCTTCTGTAGTGTATAAACAGATGAGCCCCCTCTCATCCTCTGAGCTACTGCTGCTGTTGCTGGAGTTCGATGTCTCGGACTCCTCGATTGCCTTCTCAAGTTCCTCGGCCACAAGCGCCTTCCTGCGCGAATGTGTCCTTGATGAACTTTTGAAGCCACCTTGTGCTGGCTTCTCCCTGGATTCCTCTTTCCTTCTGGAATCCTTTCCTTCCTGGCCTTGATGCTTGCTTACCGGTGGGTAAGGACATTCAGCCTTGAAGTGCCCTGGTCTCCTGCAATTGTAGCATAGACCTTGATCTTCTTCCTCCGTTCTTCTGGATGTGTATCTCTCATTTTTCCTTCTTGAGGAGGAAGGTGAACTTGTATTGCTCTCCGGTGTCTTCTTCATGATCTTCTTGAATTTTCTCATGAAGAGAGCAAATTGTTCGTCAGATAAAAGATTAGTGGGATTAGGGTCTGACCTTGAGGAAGTAGATGGTTGATCAGCAATCAGAGCCACATTCCGTCTGTCCACCACGTCCTCATCTCTCGGAAACATCTCAAATTCGAAAGCTTTGAGATCTCTGAATAGTTGATCGGTTGTGGTGTTCTTCAAATCCCTGTGATCGCGCATTGTGATCACCTTCATCTCCCACTCCTTGGTAAGGCCTCGTAAGACCTTCAGGTTTAGTTCCTTTTGTGGAATCTCCTTCTCGAGATCACTGATCTCGGTTGACAGCTTCATGAACCGAGATTCCATGCTATCGATGCTCTCCCCTAGTTTCATCTTGAAGTCCTCGAACTTCTTCATGGCCACGGTGAGCTTGTTCTCCTTTTCCTGTTCGTCACCTTCACCAATTAACATCAAAGTATCCCATACCTTTTTTGCCGTTTTGCACTTTCTTACTTTCGGGAAGATGGTTTCGTCTATAGCTCTGAAGAGAATATCCTTGGCAATATTGTCCAGGTTGTTTCTCTTCCCATCATCACTTGTCCATTCTTCCCTAGGTTTTGGAATGTACTTTGGTGTGTCTTTGGTTTGTTCTGCAGCAGTATTGATCATTAAGATCTTGACTGGTCCAGAAGTTATAACCTCGGCCATCTCATCATGGAGGGCTGATAAGTACGCAAGCATGCGTGTTTTCCAGTCGTCAAACCTACTAAGATAAAAAAGAAGATGTCTCGACAACATGCTGTCCATTTTGAAAATTATCTCGTGCTTTGAAATTTTTAAAGGATTTTTCAAAGAACGATCTCTAGGCAATATAAACAAAGGTTTATATCGATCAGAGCACTTGCTCTGATACCAATTGTTGGTCCCAAGGGGATGGGGTACAAGTCTAGAGGGGGGGGGGGTTAATAGACTTGTATAAGATTTTGCAAATCTTTTTCGACCTCTCGTGTGTATTGGACTTAGGATGTTTAGGTCCGATACCTCACAAGATGAAGACAAAGTTTTATGCGTAGCGGAAAAGTTATCCCTTTTTAATTAGCACGAGTTTGAGTTAGTTCGAGAGGTGTGATTATATGCAGTGCAGTTCGAGAGTTAGATAGCGAGAGATAAAAGCAGAAAGTAAATGCGAGAGAGATTTTTAAGTGATTCGGCCAACCCGCCTACGTCCACTCTTCTTCTAGAAACTCCCTAGCAGGATTGCACTAAAACTTCCCTTTTTAGTACAATATCGAGCGCTTGAGCTTTGATCACGAAGCCCGCCTCAAGCCTCAGGTTTTTCGCCCCGCTTCTTGTTACTCCACCTCTCGAGCACTTGAGCTTTGATCACNCCTCGGCCACAAGCGCCTTCCTGCGCGAATGTGTCCTTGATGAACTTTTGAAGCCACCTTGTGCTGGCTTCTCCCTGGATTCCTCTTTCCTTCTGGAATCCTTTCCTTCCTGGCCTTGATGCTTGCTTACCGGTGGGTAAGGACATTCAGCCTTGAAGTGCCCTGGTCTCCTGCAATTGTAGCATAGACCTTGATCTTCTTCCTCCGTTCTTCTGGATGTGTATCTCTCATTTTTCCTTCTTGAGGAGGAAGGTGAACTTGTATTGCTCTCCGGTGTCTTCTTCATGATCTTCTTGAATTTTCTCATGAAGAGAGCAAATTGTTCGTCAGATAAAAGATTAGTGGGATTAGGGTCTGACCTTGAGGAAGTAGATGGTTGATCAGCAATCAGAGCCACATTCCGTCTGTCCACCACGTCCTCATCTCTCGGAAACATCTCAAATTCGAAAGCTTTGAGATCTCTGAATAGTTGATCGGTTGTGGTGTTCTTCAAATCCCTGTGATCGCGCATTGTGATCACCTTCATCTCCCACTCCTTGGTAAGGCCTCGTAAGACCTTCAGGTTTAGTTCCTTTTGTGGAATCTCCTTCTCGAGATCACTGATCTCGGTTGACAGCTTCATGAACCGAGATTCCATGCTATCGATGCTCTCCCCTAGTTTCATCTTGAAGTCCTCGAACTTCTTCATGGCCACGGTGAGCTTGTTCTCCTTTTCCTGTTCGTCACCTTCACCAATTAACATCAAAGTATCCCATACCTTTTTTGCCGTTTTGCACTTTCTTACTTTCGGGAAGATGGTTTCGTCTATAGCTCTGAAGAGAATATCCTTGGCAATATTGTCCAGGTTGTTTCTCTTCCCATCATCACTTGTCCATTCTTCCCTAGGTTTTGGAATGTACTTTGGTGTGTCTTTGGTTTGTTCTGCAGCAGTATTGATCATTAAGATCTTGACTGGTCCAGAAGTTATAACCTCGGCCATCTCATCATGGAGGGCTGATAAGTACGCAAGCATGCGTGTTTTCCAGTCGTCAAACCTACTAAGATAAAAAAGAAGATGTCTCGACAACATGCTGTCCATTTTGAAAATTATCTCGTGCTTTGAAATTTTTAAAGGATTTTTCAAAGAACGATCTCTAGGCAATATAAACAAAGGTTTATATCGATCAGAGCACTTGCTCTGATACCAATTGTTGGTCCCAAGGGGATGGGGTACAAGTCTAGAGGGGGGGGGGGTTAATAGACTTGTATAAGATTTTGCAAATCTTTTTCGACCTCTCGTGTGTATTGGACTTAGGATGTTTAGGTCCGATACCTCACAAGATGAAGACAAAGTTTTATGCGTAGCGGAAAAGTTATCCCTTTTTAATTAGCACGAGTTTGAGTTAGTTCGAGAGGTGTGATTATATGCAGTGCAGTTCGAGAGTTAGATAGCGAGAGATAAAAGCAGAAAGTAAATGCGAGAGAGATTTTTAAGTGATTCGGCCAACCCGCCTACGTCCACTCTTCTTCTAGAAACTCCCTAGCAGGATTGCACTAAAACTTCCCTTTTTAGTACAATATCGAGCGCTTGAGCTTTGATCACGAAGCCCGCCTCAAGCCTCAGGTTTTTCGCCCCGCTTCTTGTTACTCCACCTCTCGAGCACTTGACCTTTGATCACCAAGCCCGCGTCAAGCCTCAGGATCTTCACAAGACAGCTCCCAGGTTACTCCGCCTCTCCAAGGTCTTTCTCCCCGCTTCCAGCTACTCCACCTCTCGAGCACTTGACCTTTGATCACCAAGCCCGCGTCAAGCCTCAGGTTTCTTTCACTCGGACAGCTGCCAGGTTACTCCACCTCTCTTGCTTAATCCAAAGCAAGGTGTTTTTGGTTGTCACAGTTGAATGTAACAGACTCCAATCTGACCACAAGCTATCGTTGAATCAACTT
>NC_044918.1:28110074-28111985 GCF_003576645.1 Ipomoea triloba
ACTTCCTTGTAGAGCAGCCTCGGTCACCTTCTAGATGTATAGTAGGTTAAGCTTTGTAACTCTCTCAAACACTAAGATGTGTTTTTCTCGCTGTTTTGAATATCAAGGATGATATTCCAGATTGAGCTCTTGCACTTTGAACGTTTGAATCAGACACTTCTTATTCGAAAATCACTAACTCTGCTTCACTTGTGTCTTCACGTCCTTATATATGAGAGTTGAGGAATAATTCCGTTGGAGGGGAAATTATTCCGTTTGAAATCTGTCTCCCATGCTGATCATGGGACT
Source organism: Ipomoea triloba (assembly GCF_003576645.1). Taxonomy (NCBI): domain Eukaryota; kingdom Viridiplantae; phylum Streptophyta; class Magnoliopsida; order Solanales; family Convolvulaceae; genus Ipomoea; species Ipomoea triloba. The sequence continues at coordinate 28,110,363 of NC_044918.1, forward strand.
TGCATAATTTTAGCATGTTTCATGGAGTGGTGGTCTTGTAACTTGAACCCTTTGTCTTGTAGTGAATATCCCATAATCCACTTTCTTGAGTCCATGCTCCACTTACTGCTTTTGGTAAAAGTTACTCTTTTTATATTCCCATTGATCCTCGTTTTAGGGAATAAGACCGACCTTGGATTGGTGCATATTCTATCTGTTTGTTGTGGAATCCTGACGTGGAATCCACTTCTGGTTGTTCCATCATATAGCTTTTGGCACCTCCTTAATATCTTATCTCCATCAAATTCTTCTTCTCCAAACTTAGATTACTTTATCCATGCATGTTGACTGCCAATCAGCCCTTTGGAGAAGTACCAGTTCATCGAGACCAATGTTGATGTCTCGACCACTTGATGTCTCGATCTCATGTCTCGAACTGGATTAATGTCTCGAGAGATCCCATCTCTCGAACTTTGCTTATGTCTCGAGACTTAGTTGATGTCTCGATCCCATGTCTCGAACTTGATTGATGTATCGAGAGATCCCATCTCTCGAACTCTGCTTATGTCTCGAGACTTAGTTGATGTCTCGCAGACCCTTTTTCCTCCAGTGTTGTCTCGTGCCTTCTTCTGATCTATCTATAAGGTTACAACACGAAACTTTCTAAGATGTTTAAACAAGTTTACCTTAAGCTTAAATATTTTCCGAGTTGAGCTCAATTACCCGGTTGTATTTTCGCTCTTAGTTTACTTGTCGAACTTACAAGGATTTCCTATCCTTCGAGACTTAGGGGATTGTGAATTACATTTGGTATCATCAAAACCTATTACATTATGTTCCTAACAAGTAGAGCGTTGATATTCTCTAGACAAATAACTGTTGGGCAAAATAGCATAAAATGATATTGGAATAAGGGTCAAATTAGCCACTGAACTTAACGCAATAGTGCAATCAGGCCACTCGACCAAAAAAACATGCAATTACATCACTGAACGGTGAAAATTCATTCGATTTCACCTGCTAGCCGGTTTCCACCCTTTCTTTCCGGTTAAATGCTGAGATGGCTGATTACTAGTACTGTTCTGAAACCGGAATATACAGAAGCAAACATCCTTCTGTACACCTCCCTTCCGAACCATTTCTTGACATTTCTTCCTTCATTCTCTCACGCAACCATGGCGGCCTCTCTGCTCTCATCGATTCCCAGTCTGGGTTCTCAATTTCCTACCCGGAGTTGCGCTCTCTCGTCAACTCCATGGCCGCCGGTCTCCACCGATTGGGAGTTTTTCAAGGGGACGTAGCCTTGATTTTTCTGACCAATTCCATTTATTTCCCTGTCATCCTCTTGGATCTTTTAAGCGTCGGTGTAGTCGCGGCCACCATGCATCCTCTCACCACGCAGGCTGTCTCTACTGCTGTGCTCAAACTCTTCAATGCTACTATACCTTCATGGCCTCATATGATTCCGGGCGCACAATAACGCAAAAGAAGCCAACGTCGGCGGTGGCAGCCTTGCTAGATGTCGCCGAGCGCCGTGGATCTGCCACGCTATCATTGTCAAACACCAGAAGGATAAGGGAAAATGTGAGTATATACGGCGTGAACCTTTGTGAATTGATAAAGCAGAGAGCTAAAATGGCGGTG
>NC_044918.1:28113123-28116192 GCF_003576645.1 Ipomoea triloba
GTTACTCCACCTCTCGAGCACTTGAGCTTTGATCACCAAGCCCGCCTCAAGCCTCAGGATCTTCACAAGACAGCTCCCAGGTTACTCCGCCTCTTCTTGCCTTCTCCAAAGCAAGGTTGTTCCGGTTGTCACAGATTGAGTGTAACAATCTCCAATCTGACCGAAAGCTATCGTTGAATATACTTCCTTGTAGAGCAGCCTCGGTCACCTTCTAGATGTATAGTAGGTTAAGCTTTGTAACTCTCTCAAACACTAAGATGTGTTTTTCTCGCTGTTTTGAATATCAAGGATGATATTCCAGATTGAGCTCTTGCACTTTGAACGTTTGAATCAGACACTTCTTAATCGAAAATCACTAACTCTGCTTCACTTGTGTCTTCACGTCCTTATATATGAGAGTTGAGGAATAATTCCGTTGGAGGGGAAATTATTCCGTTTGAAATCTGTCTCCCATGCTGATCATGGGACTTGCATAATTTTAGCATGTTTCATGGAGTGGTGGTCTTGTAACTTGAACCCTTTGTCTTGTAGTGAATATCCCATAATCCACTTTCTTGAGTCCATGCTCCACTTACTGCTTTTGGTAAAAGTTACTCTTTTTATATTCCCATTGATCCTCGTTTTAGGGAATAAGACCGACCTTGGATTGGTGCATATTCTATCTGTTTGTTGTGGAATCCTGACGTGGAATCCACTTCTGGTTGTTCCATCATATAGCTTTTGGCACCTCCTTAATATCTTATCTCCATCAAATTCTTCTTCTCCAAACTTAGATTACTTTATCCATGCATGTTGACTGCCAATCAGCCCTTTGGAGAAGTACCAGTTCATCGAGACCAATGTTGATGTCTCGACCACTTGATGTCTCGATCTCATGTCTCGAACTGGATTAATGTCTCGAGAGATCCCATCTCTCGAACTTTGCTTATGTCTCGAGACTTAGTTGATGTCTCGATCCCATGTCTCGAACTTGATTGATGTATCGAGAGATCCCATCTCTCGAACTCTGCTTATGTCTCGAGACTTAGTTGATGTCTCGCAGACCCTTTTTCCTCCAGTGTTGTCTCGTGCCTTCTTCTGATCTATCTATAAGGTTACAACACGAAACTTTCTAAGATGTTTAAACAAGTTTACCTTAAGCTTAAATATTTTCCGAGTTGAGCTCAATTACCCGGTTGTATTTTCGCTCTTAGTTTACTTGTCGAACTTACAAGGATTTCCTATCCTTCGAGACTTAGGGGATTGTGAATTACATTTGGTATCATCAAAACCTATTACATTATGTTCCTAACAAGTAGAGCGTTGATATTCTCTAGACAAATAACTGTTGGGCAAAATAGCATAAAATGATATTGGAATAAGGGTCAAATTAGCCACTGAACTTAACGCAATAGTGCAATCAGGCCACTCGACCAAAAAAACATGCAATTACATCACTGAACGGTGAAAATTCATTCGATTTCACCTGCTAGCCGGTTTCCACCCTTTCTTTCCGGTTAAATGCTGAGATGGCTGATTACTAGTACTGTTCTGAAACCGGAATATACAGAAGCAAACATCCTTCTGTACACCTCCCTTCCGAACCATTTCTTGACATTTCTTCCTTCATTCTCTCACGCAACCATGGCGGCCTCTCTGCTCTCATCGATTCCCAGTCTGGGTTCTCAATTTCCTACCCGGAGTTGCGCTCTCTCGTCAACTCCATGGCCGCCGGTCTCCACCGATTGGGAGTTTTTCAAGGGGACGTAGCCTTGATTTTTCTGACCAATTCCATTTATTTCCCTGTCATCCTCTTGGATCTTTTAAGCGTCGGTGTAGTCGCGGCCACCATGCATCCTCTCACCACGCAGGCTGTCTCTACTGCTGTGCTCAAACTCTTCAATGCTACTATACCTTCATGGCCTCATATGATTCCGGGCGCACAATAACGCAAAAGAAGCCAACGTCGGCGGTGGCAGCCTTGCTAGATGTCGCCGAGCGCCGTGGATCTGCCACGCTATCATTGTCAAACACCAGAAGGATAAGGGAAAATGTGAGTATATACGGCGTGAACCTTTGTGAATTGATAAAGCAGAGAGCTAAAATGGCGGTGGTCAACTGGGTTATTACAANTGTAGTGAATATCCCATAATCCACTTTCTTGAGTCCATGCTCTACTTACTGCTTTTGGTAAAAGTTACTCTTTTTATATTCCCATTGATCCTCGTTTTAGGGAATAAGACCGACCTTGGATTGGTGCATATTCTATCTGTTTGTTGTGGAATCCTGACGTGGAATCCACTTCTGGTTGTTCCATCATATAGCTTTTGGCACCTCCTTAATATCTTATCTCCATCAAATTCTTCTTCTCCAAACTTAGATTACTTTATCCATGCATGTTGACTGCCAATCAGCCCTTTGGAGAAGTACCAGTTCATCGAGACCAATGTTGATGTCTCGACCACTTGATGTCTCGATCTCATGTCTCGAACTGGATTAATGTCTCGAGAGATCCCATCTCTCGAACTTTGCTTATGTCTCGAGACTTAGTTGATGTCTCGATCCCATGTCTCGAACTTGATTGATGTATCGAGAGATCCCATCTCTCGAACTCTGCTTATGTCTCGAGACTTAGTTGATGTCTCGCAGACCCTTTTTCCTCCAGTGTTGTCTCGTGCCTTCTTCTGATCTATCTATAAGGTTACAACACGAAACTTTCTAAGATGTTTAAACAAGTTTACCTTAAGCTTAAATATTTTCCGAGTTGAGCTCAATTACCCGGTTGTATTTTCGCTCTTAGTTTACTTGTCGAACTTACAAGGATTTCCTATCCTTCGAGACTTAGGGGATTGTGAATTACATTTGGTATCATCAAAACCTATTACATTATGTTCCTAACAGCCTCATATGATTCCGGGCGCACAATAACGCAAAAGAAGCCAACGTCGGCGGTGGCAGCCTTGCTAGATGTCGCCGAGCGCCGTGGATCTGCCACGCTATCATTGTCAAACACCAGAAGGATAAGGGAAAATGTGAGTATATACGGCGTGAACCTTGTGAATTGATAAAGCAGAGAGCTAAAATGGCGGT
>NC_044918.1:28117944-28119631 GCF_003576645.1 Ipomoea triloba
ACCGCCATTTTAGCTCTCTGCTTTATCAATTCACAAAGGTTCACGCCGTATATACTCACATTTTCCCTTATCCTTCTGGGTGAACCTTTGTGAATTGATAAAGCAGAGAGCTAAAATGGCGGTGGTCAACTGGGTTATTACAAGAAGAGAGAAATTCAATGGGAAAGACACCTGTTACGAATAAAGAGGAAAGAAGTGGTAAATAATTGCCAACTCAGCATCCACATCACCAGGTAACCGGAAGGAGGGAGAGTTTACCTGCTAGCCGGTGAAATTGGACACATTTAGTTTGTTGAATGGTGTAATTGCAATTTTTTTTAGTTCAGTGGCCCAATTGCACTTTCAGGTTTCGTTCGGTGGCCAATTTGAGCATTATTCCAATGATATTTTAGTAGCTATATTGTGGTACAAATATATGTGGGGTCCACTTTCGATTTGGGTCAGGTCAAAGTTGATTCGCGTTCTTAGTAACTAGACGAAAAGATTGATATATTGTACGCTCAAAAAGGATAATCTGTGAATGAGAAATTGGTTCTCAAAGTTGACCCATTTGATTTAGAAAAATGGAGTGAAAAAGCATTCAAGTAGCTTTTGTCCACATTGGTTTGGAAAGTGGGTTTGCACAACTACTTATACAAGAGTCTTTCTAAGTCTTATTGAATTGTATAGCATAGAGGCTCTCTCTCGCGCGCAGGTGGGTGCAAGTCAAATCCCAAAATGAACTTGAAAAGGCTTGACTCGTGTGCGCCGACACTTGCAGGCACGAATGTTGTTCAGAAAATTGCAAATTTTTAGGAACGTAGGAAAGAATATATTTTATTAGGATTTGTATTACCATATTTTACAATATTACGCAAACCTTAATTGTATAGGAGTGTTTTGGACGGTAAGTTAAAGTTGAGGATATTGTTTTTATTAATTGTAATACCCCGTATTTTCCTAACATTATTATTTTATCCTAAGGTATTGACATACATGAGTTATGATCTCCCGATACTTCAAAAGAATTTTTATAAGTAAGTATAGTTGTTATTAAGCTGCGATCGTACGTCCTGGTCACGAACCGTAAAATTTTTAGGAACTAGTATTTGGACTTGTTTGTCCTAGGAAATGGATTTCTAGACACCATACTATTATTCTTGAATTTCCTATTTAATTAGATTAGCCCATAGCAGCGAAAATTTATTTTGATCGTACATCGCTAAATTTCGCGGTGTACCGAACCTAGCCCAATTTTGAGGGTTAGTCTGGAATAAATTTTTAGTTTCGGAAATTATTCTATCTGGATTATTTTCCACCGAAACTTTATCTGTTTGGACCCCAACTGATAAGTTGTGGAGATATTTTATTATTTTATTATTTTTTTTCCAATCTTATCACATAAGATTGTGATGTAGTATAAAAGCCAATTTTTTTCCTTTTTCCCTTGCTTTTGCCGAAATGAAGAGGAGAGGAGAGAGAGAGAGATCATCTTCACCATTCTTCTTCCTCCATTGCTTCCATAGCCAAAATCCTTCTCAACTCTCAATTTTATTCGGTAAGTTTTCGATTTTATTCGGTAGAAAGCCTTGTAATCCTTCCTAGGTTATGAATCTATGCTTAGTTTCTTGATATTTGATGTTTTGGTGTTGATTTGGACCTAGGGTTTTAAGGTGAAAGTTGGGGAAAGATCCAAGAATTTCTTCCT
>NC_044918.1:28120112-28151155 GCF_003576645.1 Ipomoea triloba
AAGGTGTTAATAAACCTTTGAGGTAAGGAATTCCCTTAAGTTGGAATTAGTCACTTGAATTTGGATAATTGATTTTTGGTTGAAATATGGTGTTTTTGAGCTTTGGAATATTTTTTTTTATACATGTTCATAGCTTGGATATGCATGTATATGTTATATTTATGTCATATAGGCTTATACTTGTGAAAATAGTGAAAGGAAATCAGGGTAGATTCTGGCAGTAACTTCCGAGATTTATTGGGAAAATTGGTAAGGTATTTTGATCCTATTTTTTTTTAGACATGTAGTTCTATAAGTGTAGAACCCGCATATAAAATTTCATAATGATCGGAGTAGTATAAGTATGGTTTTAATTTTTCCCAAAACTGGTCCAGAGAGAGAAAAATTCCGGACAGCACACTGCCAAGGGCAAAGATGGAATTTTCTGTGTTTATTCGCGGACCAAAATGACCAAAACTTTTTATGGACATCAAGTACTATAAGTTGGGATTCTACCATAAAAATTTCAAGTGAAAAAGAGTTCGGGAACTATTTTTACCGGCTCAATCTTTCGGACTGCGCCAAGCTGAAATTTTCTGAATTATGCTTAGTATGATTATGGATGTGTTAATGATAATTGTGAGGTAGTTAGTGAGTTAATGGTGATTAGGTGATGCTAAGGACGTGGATTAATGATGGAGATTAAATGATAATCTCATGATTTTTGGGTTATGGTTAGGCAATGACCTTACCTATTAGAATTTATATATGTTTGGATGTACGATATCCTCAAGTTATGATCTAATGGTGTTGATCATGGTGGAAGTTGTCAATTGACAAGGACAGTAGTTAAGGACGATAGTTGAGGATGCTGGTTGTTTTAAAGTGTGAGATGGACATATGAAGTGTATCCAAAAATGTTTATGAAAACTTACGTTGAAAGACGTATGCTATTTTGATATAAAGGTTGTCAAAACCTTATTGTTTGAGAAAATGATGTTTGAAAATCCTTCAGGGGCTAGGACTCATTGAAATATGTCCAAATGGAAAGAATGAGTAAGAAAACTGAAGGAAGGATAACGTTTTCAAAACCTTAGGAAGAAATTCTTGGATCTTTCCCCAACTTTCACCTTAAAACCAAAAAAACCCTAGGTCCAAATCAACACCAAAACATCAAATATCAAGAAACTAAGCATAGATTCATAACCTAGGAAGGATTACAAGGCTTTCTACCGAATAAAATCGAAAACTTACCGAATAAAATTGAGAGTTGAGAAGGATTTTGGCTATGGAAGCAATGGAGGAAGAAGAATGGTGAAGATGATCTCTCTCTCTCTCCTCTCCTCTTCATTTCGGCAAAAGCAAGGGAAAAAGGAAAAAAATTGGCTTTTATACTACATCACAATCTTATGTGATAAGATTGGGTGTAGCCCACCTGACTCGGATCCTTCCGAGTTGGAGTTCCCTATCTACGATCATGATGATTATGTACAGTACTTAGTTGATGTCGACCCGTATGCTCCTGGATTCGCTCCTGACTCTCCAGCTCCGGCTTATGTTCCTGCTATTCCTTCCCCACCGTACAGTCCTCCTCCGACTTACCCAACTACACCCTCTCGTATCCCGGTTCGCGGTAGCCAGCCAAATTTTCTGGATGGGGCCAGGTCTAGGTTTGGGTCTTTTCCGGTAGAGGTGTTGGAAGGGAGTGATCCCTTAGAATTTGTTGTCTTTTATCCCTGTCCGTGGAATCTCGCTCCTTCGGAACATTGGGATGAGTGGTCCATGATGTACACTCCTAGTTACTTCCTGGATCATCTCACCTGGGTTGCGGGCAACTGGCATCTTGTATGGGGGACGTACTCCGAACCGGAGTACCGCCCCTTAGAAGAGGATGACTGATTAGAAAGGTTATGGGAGGAACCCCTTTTTTTTTTGTGTACATGTATCTTTTGTAGCCATGAAGAACTTAGCTGACTAGTAAGTTGTAATTAAACTCTTGCATATATTCTGGTAGTTAGTGTAGCTACCCCTTTTGCTCACCTATATATATATGTATGAAGATATGTTGGGTAATGATGATGATGATGTGAAATAGTTTTCTTGTTAGCCTGTGCACCTAGAGTGAACTCTGTCTGGTCTTGGCTGGGTTTAGTCTAGGTGTGGCGGTAACTACTCCGGATGTACGGTATAGCCGAGCCGGGGTGTTACATTAATAGTATAGATTGCATTGCAGGGAAATATATGTACTGTATTGTTACGATTAACAATTTTAATCTAGAATTGTATTACGAATAGGAACGTAGATAAGAATATATTTTATTAGGAATTGCATTACTATATTTTAATGTACAATTGTATTACGAATAGGAATTTTATTACAATATTTTACAATATTATTAGGAATTGCATTACTATATTTTAATGTATAATTGTATTACGAATAGGAAAAATGCTCGTGAAACTAACGAGAGGAAAACACAATAATAGAGAAAATAAAAAGTGGGTAAAGTCAAAGTAGGGTTGGGAGTTCAAGACTACCAACACAAACCTCAATACCTACCTACTATTATTTTATTCAAAGGGAGAGAAAACGGGAGAAGAAGATCTGTGGCGGTGGTCGGAGGCAGATGGAGCTACGACGGTGGTCGGGGCGGAAGAAGAGCGAGAGCAAACATAGAAGGTGACCAAAACCGCTAGCTCAAAGCTCCATTAGAGCTCCGGCCGGAGGCCGGCAGTGGAAGCCGAAGTTGAGCAGAAGAAAAAGGCGTTTGGTTTTAGAGAGAAAAGTGAGGCAGGAGATCCAGTTTTTAAATGCCAACATTGGTAATGCACTCTTTTGGGATGATGAAAAATTGAGCAATGTGAAAGTCAATGGTGGGCCAAGATATTCAGGTTGTTGTTGTAATGGCAAAATTAATTTACTCAATTTAAATGTTCCACCCCAAACCATTTTGGAATTATTTTTTAATCCATCGCCAATAAGCAAGCATTTCTTGCAACATATACGGTTGTACAATAACATGTTCAGTTTCACATCTATGGGTGGTCGTATTGATAAAGATGTAAATACATGCTATATATATATATATATATATATATATATATATATATATATATATATATGATCTCCATGTTACCAATAAATAGCATACTGCATATATATATGTGTGTGTGTGTGTGTGAGTTTATTGATACAACCTATGCATCGAACAAATTAATAATTTTATATTTTATATATTAAAAGCATTGGTCATTTATTCATACCGTGCAACGCACGGGTGGAGTACTAGTTGTGCTTAGTACTGTCAAAGTGGGCCGAAACCTGCGGGCCGCCCCGCGGTGGGGCGAGTTAGGGTTGTGAAAAAATAGGCCCGCGAAAATGCTTCATTCTATTCGTGTGAGAGTGTGAGTGATTTTTCTAACCCAATAGAGTGGAGTGATGAAGAAAAGGAGTGTGAGGAAGAGATGGTGGGAAATGATAGGTCTTTCACGTTTGATCTTATGAAAAGAGTTGAGTGGAGAGAGTTGACCACACTCGAGATTGAGGAAGGGAGTGAGGAGATATGGTTTGAAACAAACGAGAAAATCTTTAGGGGGGAAAGAGAGGAAAAAGGAAAGGAAGCAGACACCATCCTAAAAGAGTTGAGGAGAGTGTTTAATGTTAACATTCATCCAACCTTGCATGTTGTTCTTCCTTTATTCTTGTGGGTATTCAAGGATGTTTCCCACCTTGGGACATTCCTTGAAGCTAAGGTTCACGGGACGCTTGGTCGGGTCCCAAAGTCTGTGTGCCTTGAAGGATAGGTCACACCATGTCTGGCCAGGAGACGTAAAACCATGGCGCACTTGGGAGGCAGTCCCAATGTTATCCTACTTTTTCTTTAAAATTCTCTTGGTTTATGTAGTATGTTTTACTTAGTTTTATTTCAATAATGTTTCTATAATCTCGGTTGAGTTAACAAGTACAGATTAAACACCTGAGAGTTATAAGTTGCCCGCAATCAATTGACAAACATCATCACTAGCAAAGGAGAAAGGGGGAAACCGAGGTAAGCTTTGCACAGCACGCCTCCACGCCACCACCACGCGTGTGGCTAGGCGTGGAAAACTTCCAGAGAGCCACCACGCCGCTCACACGCGTGTGAGCAGGCGTGGGAATAAACCAGAGAGCTCCCACGCCTACCACCACGCGTGGTATCGTGCGTGGAAGGGCACCAGACTTTTCGCGGATTTTCGCGCGAAGTGGTTTAAAACCCTTTCCTTGCTTCATTTCTTCCCCACCACGAGCAAGAACTCTTCCAAGCTGAAAATATACACTTTCTAAGCATTTCCTTCCAAATCTCTCAACTTTTCTCAAAGATTGTAAGTCATTTCTAAGGTATGAACATACTCTTCTTTGCTATTTACTTGTTTAATGAAGAACTTGTTCTATTTTTGAAGAACATCTCCATGGGTTTTTCTTGTATGACATTTTTCTTGAGATATATTGTTATGAGATGACTTGATAGACTTGTATTGAGCCTACATTGCTTCTATAGACTAGAAATTTCATGTTTTAACATCTCTTTGTGACTAGATCTTGAAATTGCTTGATTTGGGTATTCTCTTGTCATGATGAGATCCTTGTTGATATAGTGAGCATGGTGGGTAAAGTTTGCAACTTTCCTACTCTATAGGCACTACATTGCTATATTCTACTAGTTAGTTGGTCCAATTTTAACTTTCATGTTGCTTCCATTTTTCAACCTTGGGCTAGTCTAGAGGTAGAAGATGAAGTTGACCATATGTTGACCTTTTGACTATGAAATGAGTATGGAATGGTATGAGCTAGTTCTTGCATGTATAGGATAGAATTGTTGATGGATATCAAAATGATGGCTGCATGCATTGAATTCTTATGATTTTTCTTTAGATATGTGCAATATTGTTCATAATCAATATTTAAGATTGGCAAGTGTTTTTCCTTGTGTTGCTTTAGTTACCTATATTATAGGAAAGATGTCTTCGCTATATGACCTTGCACAACAGATTGCTCAAAGGCTCCAAAGAAGGAAAGCCCCGGCAGATGGAAACAGTGCTAGGGACACTAACACTCGTTACTTTGAAGTATCCACCGGAAATCAAATTCTACTAATGACTGCTACAATGCTAGGTCGGTACAGGCAGTTATTAAACTACCCTATTGTGCAATGGAGATATGTAGACTTAAGAGTGTTGGAGGATTATGAGTGCAAATATAGACTGGAGAGGTTGATTGCAGAGCCATATTGGAACAATCTTCTAAGCTGGAGACATGATACTTTTATCCCTCTAGTACATGAGTTTATCGCAAGTTTGAATGTTGACGGAATAGGTGGAGATCTCTATAGCCCTACCATTAAGTTTAGACTCTTCAACCAGGACTATAATATATCGGCCAACCGTTTGGATGTTCTCCATGGATTTTATGACGAGGATGATCAGTCAAAGCACTGGTACCGAAGACTAAGGCATAACTTTGGAGACAGAGATTTACCGAGAACATATTGGTCGAAGATTGCAAGACAAGGAGTCGAATGGGAAGGGTCAAGAGTGAGAGTCTCTTAGATTATAAGGGAGGATTTAAAGGTTTTATGGAAGGTAATCGCTCATTCATGGGAAGGAAGGCCTGAGACATATGACAGAGTCTCAAAGGCGGAGCTGTTCATGCTTTGGAGTATGGACACCGGGAACTCGGTGAACATGAGCGCGATTTGTAGAAACTTGCTTGTTGCATAACAACAAGAGTCAGCCAGGGCAATCTTCATAGGCCCCTTGGTGACAAGGCTATGCGTCTCCCTAGGCAATCAAATGAAAATGAATTGGTTCGAACATCGGCTTCCAGGAGCGCATATAGTTCATTTATCTCCCGAGGACGTCGCAAAACTTCACTTGAGACAACTAGTGCGAATGAGGGTAGATGAGGAGATGGCGGATGATCACGCTAACACGCCCATGACGTCCCCAGGATTGACTCCTTCTCCGATGTCATTCAATTCCTCGTCTCTCCCGGAAATGTATTCGCCGTTGGATCCTTCAATGTATTCTCCACCACAAAGAGAGCCCGGACCGTCTGTACCTCCACCACAACCTGAAGAGCAAGACCCCAACTCCTCTAGATTCAACATTCCGAGCTGGTTCACCCCAATCACTAATTGGAGATCCCTCCAAAATTTCCAATACCAATTGCACTTGGAGCAAATGCAAAAGTTGGATGAGATTTCGAGAGAGATCAAGGAAATCAAGAGAGCATGAAGTAAAGAAGAAACTGAAGAAGAGAAAAGACAAATCTTGATGATGATGACTTGTGATCTGTTAACTCTGAACAATTGATTGTGGACAATCTCTTTACTTTTGTTTATATTTTTAGCTATATTTCTGTTTATGTTTTATCTTGCACGTTTCGTCTAGCCAAAGACGTTAAACATGGCGCTTATGGGAGGCAACCCACAAATAAGAAGAAGAAGGGACCACTCCACCAACAACTATGAAAGATCAATCTTGAAAGGTATAATTTCAATTCCTAATTTATTTCTTTACCTTTACTCTAACCGTGTTTAAAGGGCGAACTCAGATTGCAAAAACTTTGATAAGGATACAAATTGTAAATATTTCTTTTATCCTGATTCAATGCCCTGTTTTGGTTTACTTTATTTTTCTAGAATCGCAAATGAAGAGCTGCATAAAACTGTTGTGTTGGATGTAGTCTGTTTGTTAGAACTGTTTTAGCCCAGTTCGCACTTTTAAGTGTGGAAAAAGGGCGTGTGTAGAACCCTTAAACATATATCCTTTTTCCTCCGTTCCTTATGGAAACATCGAGGACGATGTTTATTTTTAAGTGTGGAAAGGGTGTATGCTTCTTGAAATAGTTGATTGATTAAGTGATAAGGTATGGGAACCTAGAGGGTGTGTTATTGCCAATACTATCTAGGAGGGCTCCTAACCTTGTGCCAAGAATTGAATGTCTTAAATATGCTTTGGAAGCTTCACTTTGCACCAATTTGCACATTTTGACCCAATTTGAAAATTTTAATGAGTGCTTGCATAATTTCACCTTGTATTTTGTTTGGACCTCAGTCAAGGATCTCTTGAAGTGGGAATGTGAATCCTTTGAGTTTTAGAAAGATAAGAATAGCGAAGCCTGGATATTGAATTAATCTCAGCAGGACATGGGGCAAAAGGAGAGCCTAAGTGAGCTATGAGTGAAAACAATCCATAATCCCTAGAAAAAGACATGAGGGGTTGATATGGTGAAACGTGAATAAAGGCAAAAGGCCATTTCTAGAGATAAAAGTGAGGTGAGCCATCTTGTCTGGATAAGGGGTAACCATTGCACTGTCTTCGAAAAAGCATGGATCTCTATGTGAAGTCGGTTACCCCAAAGAGATCTTGAAAGATGAGAAAATAGAGAGGAGGTGAGCCACTTCACTAGGATTCAGGCACCCATTGCACTGACCTTCGAAAAAGCATGGATCTCCATGTGAAGTCGGGTAGCCTGATGACGTTATCTTAGGAAGCGAGAAAATAGAGTGATCGCCCAAGCCATGGTGATGAGCGGTCCATGTCCCTACCCTCACTTATATAATGTAAAGAGGCTTTGGCGTTAGGGTGGAAATTGGCTAAGGGGTGAGCATCGTTCCCACTAGTCGGATCGGCTGGAGGCCCCTAGAAAATACAAGGTGAAAACTCTTTTGTCACTTGCATGCTTAAAGGTGTGAATAAAAACTTCTTATATAGTATCCATCGAGACCTTGACTTCCTTAGCATATTTCTTACATTTGGTTGGCACGAGTTTAGTAGTCTTGGTAGATAGTGTAGGGGATTTCACCCGCTCAACTCCGAACACCTACACATCACTTGATCGATTAACCGTGAGAGAAAGAACTATCCTTGGTGCTTATATGATTAGTGTTTAGGAAAGTATGCTTGCTTGAGGACAAGCAAAGTTTAAGTGTGGAAACTTTGATAAGCGCCAATGATAGCACTTATAAGGGGTCTTTATTAGATTAAAAGCGCATCGTTTTGACATCCAATTACAACAATTGCATGCATTTCAGCTCAAATGCGATCAATTTCTTCTAACAACATTTCCAGAAAGAGTTTTGAAGTATTTCACAGGTTGGAGAGGGATTTGAAGCTAAAATAGAGCAAAAGACAAACAAGCCGAAATGCAGTAGCGCCCCACGCAGCCTCACACGCGTGTGGCTGGGCGTGGATTTATTCCAGAGAACCACCACGCCACTCACACGCGTGTGAGCAAGCGTGGTCGTGCCAAGGGCTATTTTGGGAAATTTGTTCCTTTTCTTTGTCACCTATATAAATCCCTTTTGCCCTAAACCTAAAAAAGGAGGGAGGAGAGGAAGATAGATCAGAAAATTGATAGAATAGGATAGTTAGATCTAGAGGGTTTTCTCCCCTCTTGGGGGAAAATTCCTTCCATTCATAGTTAGAATAGATCAAGGGCAAGAAGGAAGATTGAGATTCAAGATCAAGGTTGTAATATCCCTTTATTCAAGGGGTGGTAACCATTCTCTTCAATTTCTAATTCAATACTTGTTTCTTTGAATTTCCTTTTCCTTTTCTTGTTTCTTAGTATGCTAGAGTAGATTAGATAGGGGATTGGTGGCCCCATGGTAGATCTATGTGGATGTTTAATATTATTGCTTTGATTTGTGAATTGCTTGCTTGTTGGATGTTGAACTTGTGTGGATGATGTTCTTTAAGCTTTGTGCCTTTTGTGGCCACATTAGGTAGCAAACCCAAAGAAAGTGAGTGTGCACGCGATAGCGGCCACCCACGAGTCTCACTCACCCACATCTCCGCTCTTAGTCCGAAAGGACAAGATCCGAGAGGAGTGGTAGACAAAGTGTTCGATGAAATGCCCCAACCGAATGAGGATGTGGGAGTCCAAAGTGTGACGCCACTTGGTAGTGTGCCATGAACTCCCTAGTCTATTCCACAAGTTGCATTCACAAAACCAACCAAAGGTAAACCACATGGAAAAGCCTAAAGCCTCAATCTCCACTTTACTTTTCTTTACTTTACACAACATTTTATCAACATTACCCTCTTACCAATGAATCCAACTCCTAGTCATTCCCGTAACTCTTTTCCTTCAACCTCTTAAATGCCAACACACCCATTCGATTCCCATTCGTCATCCTTGAGAGACACGACACTCGGGGAGTCTTGACTCTTCGTTTTACCACTACACCTTAACATACCCACTCACCCCATACAAACAATCATTGTCAACGATTATGGTCTAAAGTTCAGCAGTATTGATCTTCACTGTGATAACACCAGCGCTATCAACATTGCAAAAAATCTTGTCCAACATTCCCGTACTAAACATATAGATATCCGACATCACTTTATCAGGGAACTTGTGGAAAATGGAGACATTAAGCTGCATTACATAGCAACGGACAAACAACTAGGGGATATATTCACAAAGGCATTGGAACCAATCAGATTCAACACCCTCAAATATGATCTTGGTATGTGTAACGGTCCACAGAACTAGTGTAGGAAGTGGTACATGTCTCTGTCCTCACCTCGTCTTTCAAATTTTTAATATTCCTTTATATTTTTTTGTTTTGTCACACACAATATTGATGTCCAACTTGATAAGCATAAGATACCTGAAGAACAGTGTACCCTACTGACCAAGCTGCTATAGCATTAATTACGGAGAGGACAACCGTCAAATCAGCACGACTCCCACTACCCTCACGCTTCATCACGTGACCCGAAGGAGCCGGTCATCATGGAGTCCTTCGACCTTTGAAAAGCCAGTTGCAATAAGTAGAAATAAAAGATCTCACGAATCCCTTAAAGCTGCAAACCTCTCAAAGCTTCACACAAAACCTGGAGTCTTGAAACAAATCGCATCAATGGATCAAGATGAGTCACAATACTTCGATTTTTCCAGACTCACAAACAAATATCCTTCAGAAATTCAACATCAGGCGTCCCGAGAGATGGTGATGATTATCAATAATAAGATAAAACCTCTAGGAGGATAACCAATCTGGTCATGGTATTCAAGGGCAGAACAACTAGATTATCTGAAAGGATTTCTCAAGCCACTCGTAGTCGAGGCAGGAGGAACATCAAAAACTAAGGATCCTGAGGTTTATTATGCAAAATCCCTTCTCTATTAACTGTTTTATTCAACATATGTGCGTATATGAACAGTCTAGTTTCTGTGCTTAACAAATATTTCAGGATATAATTGTTCTATCGGATACTGAGGACGAAATTAACAGAGAAAATACTCCTGTAGAAAAACCCTTGCCCTTAGTTTCTGTAAAACAAGAACCTATAGATGATGAACATGAAAAATCATCTATTCCTAATAAAAACCTGCCCTTGCCTGTTGATATCAATCCAACGTTTGCTGTTGTATATGGTCCACATCAGCTTGAACCCCCTGCTTCACTATTCTCTAAGCTTAATCTGTTTAACATCATGTATGAACACAGAAGGTCAACCTCTCTTGTTAACCGATTATCTGTCCCCTTAAACATACCTCAAGGTACAAAACCCTCACAAGATCCAATCCTATCACTACCACCATCACAACCCACACAAGCAGATAATCCTAAACAACAAAATCCTGAAATCTCACTTCCTATCCAGTCAGAAGAGTCACACACTGATGAAACTAGGTCTGAACCTCCAACTGAACCAAACCTAGAAATAACTCCAACCAACCCTACTGATGAATCTCCACTGCCCTTTGAGATTGAATATGAAATAGGAAATGTTCCAGAAATACAGGTTGCAGACCCAGCTGATGAAGAAGACAATCTATCTCTGTCACAAGTGAAGAGAAACAAAGAAAAGGCTAAAGGGAAGAAGAAGGTCCAAGAAGAACAAGCTGACAAAAATCCAGTGACAAAAATTCAAGTCTTCCCAGTCCTTGCCACAAGGCGTAAAACCAGATCATCCATAATCACAGAACAAAAGGAGAAGGAAACCCCATCACCTGTCCGAAAATTTAAGAGAAAACAATCAATTGCTGAACAAACTATCCCTCAGGAAACCACTGGAAGTAAGAAGAGAAAGAAGAACATTCAAGCTCAACAGCCTGAAAGCCAGCCTGATGTATCAGCTATTGCACCTCTTGAAATAATAACTCCTCAATTCCTGTCTAATGAATACGCAGCAAGATGGGACTCCATAAACCAAAGGAAGATTTTGAGTGAAAGGTATCTTGATGTTGAAAAGTTCAAATCCAGTGCCAATTCATGCCAGTATTTGAGAAGTTAAATCTAGTCAAGCCTGTGACAACCCAGAGAAGCTACCCACCTATTGCCATAAAGGAATTCTATGCAAACCTAATGAAGACCATCAAGGAGGCTGGATCATCACAATATGGGCGTGTATGGTTGAGAGGAAATGAATATAATTTCAACACTCCCACTATCAACCTGTATCTGGGCATTGATGCAAGTGATATTGAGGATCCGGTTATTGGGGCAAACACCATCACTAAGGTCATCACAGGAGGAACTTATAGCTATTGGCCTGCTGAAACCAGCATGCTGCCTGCCAAATCCTTGTCAACAAAGTATGCAATTCTGCATAAAATAGCCATGACAAACTGGATGCCAAATGAACACAGAGGAGGATTAAACTTGCTCATGGCCACTCTGATATACAAAATAGGAAAAGGTATTCCCGTTGACTTAGGTGACATAATCTTCAAACATGTGGCATCTTTCAGGAAACCAGAATCAAAGGAAAGCAAAGTGAAGCTACCTTTTCCCTGTACAATCTATGGAGTACTGCGCACACAAGGATTCAAACCTGAGCAGAATGAGCCTATGGAAACCCCTCAAGTCAGAATGATTGATACCAGACTCAAACAAGGATCACATGTGCTTGACATTTTTCCAGAACATGGAAGCAGCTCAGCCCTAACCTTGAACCTTGATGTCCCTTTTATCAGCAAACTCACAGCCCAGCACCTTGACAGAAGCATCAAAGATCTCAACACAATCATACAAATACTTGTTGAGAAGAGAACAGTTGAAATGCAATTGCGTGAACAACTGAGGTTAAGAGATCAAGAAATGACTGCTACTATTGCTGAACTACCTACTGATCCTTCCATGGAAAGTGATGAACAGACTGTTGAAAACCCACCAGAAGTTGATACTACCATGAACAGCCAGGAGGCTGAATCCTTAGAATCGGAATGATTCTATTTTAATATCTGGGTTGATTTCCTACTTGGTCCTGCTAAGGAGTCTTGTGGCTACAGATTCACAAGTTCCTGGCAATAGGGGGAGTATGAACAACCTTCTAAGCATTGGTTACTTTTTGGTTACTGTTGAAGTTTGGATACCTTGAAGATGGATGTTTTTGAAGACTCTCAGATCTGCTAAGAAGATATTATCTGTTTTGTGTTTTAGAAATGTGTAATAGGGTCTTATGTTTTAGCTTGTTTATGCTTTGTGCTGATGATATAATCATCTTCAAGTTCAATGTGTTTTTGGGACAATGTTATTTGAATGAACGCTGTTTTAACTATCTCTGATGCTTTAGGAAGTTGTTGTGAATTGCCAAGAAACTTGCTACAAAGGGGGAGATTGTTAATAAAATTACTAAGTGGAAATTATTATGAAACTCCCTAAGTTGTACCAAGTTCTTGTGACAATTTTGTTGGCTCAGCAGATAGTTCAAAAACATGTTCTCTTAAGGTGTTTTAGGTTTATTATAGTTTAGTTCAGTAAATAGTTCAGAAGACTTGGAAGGCTTTGAAGACAGCTCACTGAACGAAGCACTGTTCCAGGGCAAGAAAGAGGTTCAGGGTTAGTTACGGAGACTCCAACAACTTACCAGAATCAGAGCAAGATATATATGAGACAAATCCCTTGTGATCAGGTTGAGAGAATTTACACTGAAGATCTAAATGTGAAGTTTCCATGTACGTGATTACAAGAAATCTTGACAAAGCTTACCTTTGATTCAAGATACATCTTCTCGGTGAAGTTTATTGGGCAAGCATTCACTCTGAATGCCAGTTGTGCTATCATTGAGGGGGAGCCTCAATTCAAGAAGATCGGGAGATCAAGTTCTTGTCAACTCTTCAAGGTTGAACTCTAGAATGGAGCCTATGATGATTTTCTAGAGTTACCGCGTGATTTTTGACTGTAAATTGGTGGTACATTTCACAGTGTTGATCAATGAAGAGTTGCCCAATCAGACGTAGGAATTGAGATTCCGAACTGGGTTACCAATTTCTGGTGTTCTTACTGCTTTAATATCTGCTTATTCATGATTGCATTTTAACACGCATTGTTCTTATCTCTGCACTAGACCAGTAAGTAGTTAAGGGTCCTCTAATAAATCTAGCAATTAGGTTTAATCATTGGGAGACTCTTTCAATCTCTTAGACCTTGATTGGGGTAGTCTAAGATTTCAATATATAAAATTACATATAATTATTTAAATATTAAATAATTAAATACTACCAAATAAGTGAAATAACAATCCTAAATGGCGAAAGCAATCATAGTACTAATATATTACTTAATACAGTATATATTATGATTCATAATTTCATACAGTATATATTATCATTAGTACTGCACTACTTTGATAGGTTTAGATGTTAATTTCAATAATTTGAGTGTTTAATTGTTCTATATTTATGTAATTATATGTAATTATATATATATTTGATATGTCATTTTTGACATCTTTATAGTTTTTTCTTACCTAATTTAACATGAAAAAAAAGAAACAAAAAAAAAAAAAATCGGCGAGCAAGCCTGTGAGGCCCGCCAACTCGCGCGGAGCGGGTTAGAGTTGTATGAATTCTAGCCCGCGGGCCTAATAGGCCGGCCCGCAAAAGCCCGCTAAAAATTAAGCTCACGATGAGGCGGGCCTAATGGGGGAGGCGACTTTGACAGTACTAGTTGTGCTAATCACCTAATGTGCACAAAGTGACACGAATTAAAACAAGCAAGTCATATCTCAAAAAAAAAAAAAACAAGCAAGTCACTCTTCAATGAATCCTAAGGCCTTCCCCAATAGTTGTAAATTTGGTGTGGGTTTTGAGGAGTTTTTGTAAGAGTGATTAGGAAAGAGAAAATGGGGTGGAGAAAAAAAATAAAAAATTAAACCAAACCAAAAAGCTGAAAAAAATTTAAAAATAAAAGTATTTTACGCGCCCGGGCGGGCGCGTGCACTACTGTGAGGCGTAGTTCTCTTCTCAACAATGGCCCACCAATCTCTGCAAAATCCTCAACTTTGCAGGAGTAAAATACAAACAAATAAAATCCCTCACATTAGTTAAAACACCCATCACAAACTTTAAGGTCTGCAAAATCTCATGTAAATTTGTTATTGTGGAAGGCCTAATAGTTTACTGACGAGGAAACTATGGCGGCTTGCAAACCGTATGGTGTGCCACGTGGACTCCCAGAATTGGACTAACTTAAATAATTAATAAATTTCCTGGGTGGAAATTCCTAATTATTGACTTATTACTTCTAATTAAGGATTTATTTGTCCCAACTCCTATATATAATTTCACCCATTCTTGTAGTTCGCTTCTGATTTACGGAGTATATGATCTCTCTTTCTCTCTGTGAGGTTCCTATCGTTTTCTGGGTACCAATCTCGTTGAACTGAGTATTCTTTGTTGTATCTGTAATCTGTGAATCCATTCATGGATGGGAATAATTGGAGAACGGCCCAAGCTCAGGGTCAGGCGCCGGCCGGCGATGCCACCGCCCCGGCACCGGTGGCGGCAAACGGCGCTGTCGAGACTGGCGATTGGCGGGCTCAGCTACAACCAGAATCACGTCAGAGGATTGTCAACAAGATGTAAGTCTCTCACACTTTTTTTGGGGGGGAATTCTCTAGGTAATATACATTTGATTTATGGTGATAATTGGTTTTTTGAAATTCTTACTGGAGCTTTATGATTTATGGTTTGCAAATTGGAGGGCCTTTCCGAGCTTTTCGTTTTTTCCCCCCCTTTTTGAGAATACCTATTTTTCTGTGGGAATTTATCGGTATTTCCAAAGTTGCTTTCTTTCTATCATCGCTACTGTTAATCCATATCTTAGGCTGATTGATAAGCATGAAGAATTGGACATAGATTCCACTGGATATTGCTAATATTCATAGGATCACGGCTAAGGAATTGATCTTAATCAATGGGGCCATAAACATCCTCGTATTCAATAAGGCCAATGCTTCTTGTTTTATTTCTTGAATTGTTATTGTAACAATGTACATGTTTTGGACATACTATCTATACTCTGAGATACGGCTTGAAGGTAGAGAAGGGTGCAAAACTGCTTTTACTTGTCTTGTATTTGCAACTCCTACTGTCTGCTAGGAGAAAAGAAAATCTTAAACATTTTATTAGGTTTGTGTATGATAATCCTTTTACATTTATGTTTGGTTAATACTGAAGTGCTTGGGGATGGCTCTGAAGTGCTTTTCTTTTACATATGATACTATTTCCATATTTGTTACACTGATGGATATGTCTTTCAACTGTGATGGCTATAGAATGGAGACTTTAAAGAGGCATCTTCCCTTCTCTGGACCAGAAGGGCTTCATGAGCTTAGGAAAATTGCAGTAAGGTTTGAGGAAAAGATTTATGCTGCTGCTGTAAGTCAGGTGTGTATGTGATGTGTGATTACCAATATCTCTCCATTGTTTTAAGTATGTTAATTATTGACTTGGTTTACTTTTTTATTTCTAGTATCAGAATATTCTGTGTGGAAGCTATATATATATATATATATATATATATATATATTTAAGGCCTTAGTGACACCTTTTCCTTCCCTGTCTAATTTTATTGCAGTCAGATTATCTGAGGAAGATATCTTTAAAGATGTTGTCTATGGAGACAAAATCACCAACTCCCATGGCCAATTCTCTGCAGTCTAACAATACAACTAGTGCTCAGAATCCCCAACTTCCAGGTGAAATAACAGGAGCCTCATCTATTTGTGCACTTTTGTTCTGCTTTAATTAATTTGTAAAAGTCCCAACTTTGTTGAAGAGGACATTTGACTATATATTCAATCTAATTACTCTATTCTCTAAGTTAGAACTTAGAAGATTCTTTTTCATGTATGTCTTTGTTTAGTACAGAAATTCTTGGGTGGATGATTCTCCTTTGCAATGCTTTATTACCATTTTTGAATATCATTTTTCTTTTTTATTTGTATTAATTAATTTTGGCATATAATATTTAATTTTGGAATGTGGTTGTTCATATTTTACTGTATTTTAAAATTTAAAATGATTTGCTCTCCATTTTTATTGGTGTGCTTTGTTTGTTGTTTAGCATTAGTATGATTTTGACACATTTCTTGGCATTCAATGATCAGTACATTCTGTTGTTTCTATAGGGACACACAATGTAATGCAAAACCAGGTTAACAGCCAAGGACAGCCACTCTCTATTCCTATGGCGACCAATCAATCTCAAACACGACAGCAATTGGTGTCTCAGAACATTCAGAATAATATAACATCAACTGGACTGCAAAGTTCTGCAAATATGGTGCCTGCACTCCCTACTGGCAGCAATTTGGCTCAACCTAGCGTGGCAAATGTTGTCAACCAAAGTTCTGGTTTGCAGAATATTCAAGGTATTCCCAATGTTTCTCAAAACTCAGTGGCAAACACCATGGGCCAAGGGATGGGTTCCAATATGGTAGCCAATTCTCAGAGACAGGTGCAGGGAAGGCAGCAACAGGTTATTTCCCAACAGCAGCAGCAGCAGCAACAACAACAATCTCAGAGTTCACAACAAATTCTTTACCAGCAGCATTTACACAATCAAATGATGAAGCAGCGATCTTTGATGCAATCTCATATGCAGGAGCGGCAGCAACAGCAAAACTTACTACAACAGAATCAGATCCAATCATCTCAGCAAGCTGTCATGCAGCCTTCTCTTCAGCAGAACCAACAAGCTTCTGTTCAGCAACCAACTCAATCTGTACTTCAGCAACGTTCACAATCAGTTCTCAGGCAACAACAATGTCAACAGGCTCCAATGATTCATCAACAGCAAGGATCACTGCTGCAGCAGTCATTGATGCAAAACCAACAGCAGCAACAACAGCAGCAGTTGATTGGTCAGCAGCAGAGTGTTGCAAATATCCAACAGAACCAGTTGATAGGCCAACAGAACAACTTACTTGACATGCAGCACCAGCAATCTAGGGTGATTGCCCAACAAAATAACTACTCAAACATACAACAGCAGCAATTAATTAATCAGCAGAATAACCTTCAGAATATACATCAGCAGCAATTGGGCAGTCAAGGTAATGTCGTTGGGCTACAGCAACAACAGATGCCTGGAAATCAATCCTCTAGTTCTGGATTGCCTACTAATCAGCATCCTATCCAAATGTTACAACATTCAAAGGTTCCAGTCCAGCAACAAATGCTGCCAAATTCTACAATATTGCCAACGCAAGGTCTTCATTCGCAAGCACAGCAGACACAGCAGCAGATGATGTCTCAGAGTCAAGCACAACCTGGAGCATTGCAACCACCATTGGGATTGCAGCACCAGACAAATTCATTACAACGAGAAATGCAACAGCGAATTCAAGCATCAAGTCCCTTGCTTCAGCAGAATGTGATTGATCAGCAGAAGCAACTTTTTCAGCAGCAGAGGACCACTCCAGAAGCCTCATCAAGTATTTCTTCTCTTCTCTCCTGAGCTTACCCAATTTTAAACTCATGTTGCATATTTCTGATAGATGTTCTCTTTATGCTATAAATTCTGAAGCATCTTCCATTTGCAAATATCTGAACCATCTTAATGGGACTGTCTGTTTTCCAAGTCACCTTTTGCTTTTGGATTTGCTTCATATAATGTTGACCAAATAGTGGCTGTATCCTCCTGAATCCATTATCCATTACCTTTGTTATTGTTATTGTTGCTGTGAGACTGGGGGTTGATATTTAAAGAAGAGCTTCTTATTTAATTGCAACTTCTGGCCTGTTTTTCATTTTTATTGAATTTTCAATTTTGTACAACTTGTTTCTGCGCGCTGTAGCTTTATTTAAGTTTTTCACCATTAAAAGCTACCTAACTCTATTCTACATTTATAATTGTGGTATAGCATCTCTGGATTCAACAGCTCAGACGGGAAATGCAAATGGAGCTGATTGGCAGGAAGAGGCTTACCAAAAGGTACATCCTCTTTTTTTTTTTTTTTTTAACTGTAACTTTATGAAAGGTTGTAGATTCACAGAAGATTACTTAAAAGGATTCTGTCTGGATGCAGAAATGGAGTAGACTTGTTAAATTTGACCGTCATTAAAACATATCAATAAGAACTAGCTGGAAATGGGAATATATCATTGACCATGGACACAAAAACCACCGGGGATTAAAAAAACATTTCTGACATTTCATTTTTTGTTTAGTGTTTACACATTTGGGTAATTTGAAACACCATTCTAGTGTTTTTCTATACGATTCAACTTGGGATAATCATCTAAATATTTCTAGAATGCAAAGATCGTTATGCTAGAAAGTGAGAGGAAAGACTTGGTGAGGGTTATGAGCTCAGATTTAAACTCAGAGAGATTTGCATGCAATGACTGTAAGAAACTAAACAGTACTGACATATAAGTCATATGGTGTGTGTATGCCATCTGTGATTGCCATAGGATGATGTGTGTATACTATGAACTATCTGTGATTGCTGTGGGCCAAGAATAGAGGTGAAGACAATAATATCTTCTTTATTGTTTAATGAGTTAATAATCTGGACTCTGGGACAAGATAATCTCAACTTCTTCAATAAAATTATGTTTTCTATGAGGAAAATGTCTTTCTATTCTAATTTTCTTTGACTTAGTTGATGATGTTAGACACAAGCTGAAGTTGTGTGAATTCCATGTTTTCCCTGTTAAACTGAAATGCATACAAGTGAGTTGCAGAATTGTTTGTGAATTTCTCTAATTTTCAGCACCTACAAAGTTTTAGCATTTGCATTCTATGACCATGATATTTTTAATTCTTATTCTTAGTGATATTGCTTCTTCCATTTTCTTTTTGGGTCCATTTGGTGGTCTGGTTGTCATGTGAAAGTATTATGATAGGGATATTCTATGATGTCTGGAAGGATTTTTAACCCTGCAACTGAATCTGTGAAACTTTTATGCAGATCAAGTCCATGAAAGATATGCATTTTATGGATCTTAATGACTTGCATGTAAAGATTTCTACCAAATTGGCTCAGGTGAGATGAATGCATTTTACTTATTATATTGCATCAGACCCTCTGAACATGTTAAGTTGTTAACTGTCTGTGTATAATAAGAGGAAGAGAGTCAAGAGACATGAATCCTTGATGGCTGTCGATGCTTTTTGTTGCACTATATTCCTGACTTCTGTGTTAGATTCTATCCTAACACAATTTGTTTGTTCTTTGCAGTGTGAGTCTCTTCCTCAGCAACCCCCAACTGATCACATTAACAAGCTCAGGAACTTTAAAAGTATGGTGGAACGTTTTCTACATGTCTTGCAGCTTAACAAGAGTGAGGTTCAGCTGCAACACAAGGAGAGAATGTTTTCCATTGAGAAACAAATACTTTATTTTCTAAATTCCAACAGGCCCCGAAAACCTGTGCAGCAAGGGCAACCTCAACACACACAAACTCATGACAATCAAATTAATCCTCAAATGCAATCTGTAAACCTACAGGGCTCCATGGCAACAATGCAGCAGAATAGTTTGACCACCATGCAGCACAGTTCATTATCATCTGTATCTGCTGTTTCAGGCTCTCAGCAGAACATGATAAACACACTTCAACATGGTACTGGTGTGGATTTGGGGCAAGGTAGTTCATTAAGTTCACTGCAGGCGGTGGCTACTGGATCTTTACAGCAGAATCCTGTCAGTGGTCCTCAACAGATAAACATGAGCTCACTATCATCACAAAGTGGTGCAAATACACTGCAGTCAAACCTGAGTACCCTACAGCCCAGTTCTAATATACTTCAACATCAGCATCCTAAACAACATGAACAGCAGATGCTGCATAACCAGCAAATGAGACATCAAATGCAACAGCAACAACTTTTGCATAAGCAACAGCTAATGCAACAGCAGCAGCAAATAAAGCAATCACAGACTCCATTGACAGCACATCAGATGCAACAGCTTCACCAGATATCTGATTCTAATGATATGAAGATGAGGCAACAGATTGGTATCAAATCAGGTGTGCTTCCACAGCATCAGTCCATAGGCCAGCGCGTGGCAGCACAGCACCCCCATCATAAGTCAAATATTTCATCACCTCAACTTCAACAGGCCTTATCTCCCCAGCTATCCCAGCATCCATCTCCACAAATTGACCAGCAAAATATTTTGGCTTCTCTGACTAAAGCTGGAACACCTCTGCAATCTGCAAGCTCACCTTTTGTTGTCCCTTCTCCTTCAACTCCCTTGGCTCCATCTCCCATGCCTGGGGAGTCTGACAAAGTTAGTGCTGGCATTCAGTCACTCCCTAATGCTGGAAGCATAGGGCATCAACAAGCTACTGGTGCATCTGCACCAGGTCAATCTCTTGCAATTGGTACTCCAGGGATATCAGCATCACCTTTGCTTGCTGAATTTTCCAGTCTAGACGGAGCACATGCAAATGTATCAACCGTTTCTGGAAAGTCGAGTGTAGAACAACCCCTGGAACGCTTGATTAAAGTGGTAAGAATAAGTTTTCTTGCTTATTTTGCATTGTACAATTCTTCTTCAAATCCATGTCTAATTTATATTTTTTACGTAATGGTTTTATTCAGGCAAGTAGGATGTCTCCTGAGGCATTCAGTTCATCAGTTAGTGACATCAGCTCCGTTGTCAGCATGATTGACAGAATAGCTGGATCTGCACCAGGAAATGGATCAAGGGCAGCTGTTGGTGAAGATTTGGTTGCCATGACAAGGTGTCGTCTGCAAGCAAGAAATTTCTTTACACAAGATGGACCTACTGGAACAAAGAAAATGAAACGGTATACAACTTCAAATGTAGTGTCATCTAGTGGAAGTGTGAATGATAGTTTTAGACAGCTGAATGGCTCTGAAACATCTGATTTAGAGTCCACAGCAACATCCAGTGCCAAAAAGCCAAGGATTGAGGTATAATGTTCACTGTCATTCTTTTTCCTCATAGAAACAAGTATCACCCATGACTTTCCCATTGCTATATATTTTCTTCACTTTCATAAGGTATTCACATTCACTGCTGTTGCATCTTCTTATTCTCTTTCATTTAGTTGAAGAAAAAGAGACTGATTGATTCTTGGGTACAGCTCATTATCTAGCCTTTGTACTCATAATTTACATAAACACTAGTATTGGCCCAGTGTTGCATGACAATTAGGATTCTTCTCATTCAGCAAAGACCAGTGAATGCCCTTGAGTGCTTGCATGATACCTCTGATTCTCTTAGAAAATAAAGAAGCATCAGAAAGGAAGTGCCAAATCAACCAGTTCTCTTTCTTAAACAAGGTTCCATTACACTTGACTGCAATCCCCTTTTTCAGACTGCTTGCTCTTTTGATTAACTTGCTTAGTAAAGCAAGATAGTTGACTCCATTATTTTCCCTTTAGCTTTTCTCCTATTTGTTTCCAATTCCAGATCATTTCTTCTTAAAAATGGTGGTTAGGGTGTTCCAGTTATTATCTTAATGTGTTGATTTGTCTTTCTCAATGGTCACAAGCATGCCAGTGGGCAGTTGATTATCTTGTGCAGGGAAATTACTTTTTAATTTTCTTTAGCCTCTTAATATAAAATATTGTTATTTAACTGTTGCAGGTTAATCATGCACTCATTGAAGAGATAAAGGATATTAATCGACGATTGATAGATACTGTAGTCGAAATCAGTGATGAAGGTGTTGATCCAAGTACTCGAGCTCCTGCAGCAGTTGGCAGTGAAGGTACCACCATTAAGTGTTCGTTCAATGCTGTAGCTCTAAGTCCAAATTTGAAATCACAGTTTGCTTCAGCACTAATGGTAAGATTCATTCCACACAGATTTAATTGCATGCAACAACTTATATTCATTTCTAGTTTGTTTGTTTGTTTTTTTAAATTGGATATTTTTCTTTGTCTGAGCAGTCACCAATTCAGCCTTTGAGATTGCTTGTTCCTGCTAATTATCCGAAGTGCTCTCCTATACTCTTGGAGAAGTTCCCAGTTGAAATAAGGTCAGGAGTCAATTTCTAATTTGTTTTTGCCCCCATCATACCCCTATCTATCTCTGTTTGCAGTCTGCACACATACACACCACATGTTTCCAGACACCAAGATGCCCCACTTGGTTGCTTCATGCAGTGTAATTTTTTTCTTTGGTGAATAATGCATTTGTCACAATTTCTGGCTAAAAAGAGAAACTAATTAAAAAGGGAGAAAGAAAAAGAAAATTTTCTATATCCCATTCCATGCTGCTGCATGCTTTAAGGTTATGAAAATTCTCCAGATCCTGATCTCCTGCTCTCTTTGCTTCCTTTTACCACTTGTACCTGCAAATTAAAGTATTCTTAAGTTCACCATTCACTGATTGAAATGGTTTATGTTTGATATGCAGCATGGAGTACGAGGATCTGTCGATAAAGGCCAAGTCAAGGTTCTGTGCATCTCTCAGAAGTCTATCTCAACCGATGTCATTGAAGGAGATGGCAAGGACCTGGGATATCTGTGCACGTGCAGTCATCTCCGAGTATGCGCAACAAAGCGGTGGGGGCAGTTTCAGCTCAAAGTATGGGACTTGGGAAAACTGTTTGAGTAGCGCATGAGCAAACTCTTCTAATAATATACGGAGTAACATCAAAAGGATTCCCAACTCCGAGTATGGCCTGGAGTTTCAATGGCATAATGGTTTTGTCAGCGGCATACTATTTTTCTCTTCCATACACATTCCTGTTTGTTTTCTTACAGCCTTGGAGCCGACTGCCGAGCCATAGTAATGTAAGGTTGCTTTGCTTTTATTTGATCTGGCAGAGGCAAAATAGTGGGTATGTGAGGGGCAAATCGTAAGAAAGATTTTATGTATATTCCAATAACATGAAACTATGAAAGGCTGCCTTGTGAGGTAAGTTTTTATTTTTGCTTGAAATGAAAGGATTTGCATTCCTTTTTCTTCCCTGTTGCCTGCCTGTATATGGACTATAAGTTTATATTATTCTCATTTACTCCCTATATGTTCTGAAGGTCAAAAACTTCTTCTTTTTTTATTTTATTTTATTTTATTTTATTTTTTTTAGAAAGCAAACAACTTTAATTCCAACAATGTCCTCCGACTGTGTTGATTTTCCAAAATTAGTCCCCGACTTTTAATTTGGACAATTTAAGTCCCTTGACTTTCAAATTCTTTCCAATATTGGTCCTTTAGTCAAATTCTGGTTAAGTTGAGGTCAAATGAAGGGGTAAATTGTCCGTTCATCTGTATAGTGTATTATTACTCGTATTTCTCGTCTTATATGCTATATATATGAATATAATCTCAGTCAAAGTCTCAATCGAAGCCATTGATCTCAGTCGAAGTCTCTTCGACTGAGATTATATTTATATATATAGCGTATAAGACAGGAGAAATACGAGTAATAATATACTATACAGATGAACAGACAATTTTACCTCTTCATTTGCCCTCAACTTAACCAGAATTTGACTAAAGGACCAACATTGGAAAGAATTTGAAAGTCAAGGGAATTAAATTGTCCAAATTAAAAGTTGGGGACTAATTTTGAAAAATCAACATAGTCGGAGGACCATTGCTGGAATTAACTCTTCAATTAATTAATCAAATCTGAAGCGAGAACATTCCAAATAAAGTAGGGGGAATGAATAATCATTCTGTAAGATATGACAAACAAACGACATGCCTAGCAAGTACTTCCCGATTTGCAAATCATTTTACAAAATTGAAGATTAAATTATGAAGCTCTCTGGGCAATTTGTTGATATCTCTCACCAAAAGATAATAGGGACTTTCTAGACTGAATTTCATTGAAAAGTTGTAGTGCATCCATTTCGACTATAACAAAATCAATCTTCTCTTTAAGCCATGCAAATGCTCTTTAACCCCATATGGCTTCTGCTTCTTTTGGATCAAAACATCCCCTCAAAGCTCTCCTATTGCGTTTCCCAAAATTGGGCTAGCCCATTTTTGCACCAACTTGATCAATTTTCGCGTCCCCCATTTAACAATATATATATAATGAGTTGAAGGGGAGCTTCGTGTCTTCCATTCCAAACCTTGTCAATCATTGCCCTCCATATGAATGAGCACCAGCCATCCGACACGACTATGTTTGGAAGGATGGGTAGACAAAGTGTTCCGATAAAATGCCCTAGCCGAATGAAGACTTAGGAGTCCAAGTTCTACACAACTTGGTGTTTGTGCGTTGCAATCCCTTAAGTTCTACACAACTTGGTGTTTGTGCGTTGCAATCCCTTAAGTATTGACATGATTTGCCTTGAATCAAATCCGCCATAGCCTAATGCATGTATAGCTCTAGTGATTAAATCCAACTACCTGCTTTCATTGCTTTGTTACTTATTTAATTTACTTTCATTCTTTCGTGCCTTCAAATGCCTTCACTTGCTAGCCCCTAGCTATCTCTTGCTAAACTATCCCTTTGAAAGCATTGCACTTGATTGACTCCAATTTGTCATCCTTTGAGAACGACAATCGGAGATTCCATCTCCGTTTACACTTCCCAATCACACTACAAACTACACACTTGTCAAAATGGCGCTGTTGCGGGGGATGGCAAACGGTGATTGATTGAGTGCTTTCATTTTGCTTTCTTAGGTAGCGTTTTGCAAGAGATCTAGTATGTTTTTAATTTTGCTGCAATTCTCTTTTGTTTTGGTTACTTGAACTGTGTGCATACTTGTGCTTTGTATATCTTTTGGCTCACTTGCAACTACTTTTAGTTGCAAAAAACTTGGTTTTGTGAAGCTTTGTGTAGGAAATTCTTTGTAAAATGTACCAAAAGAGCTGACCAATGTGTGAAAATGCATATCCTCATCGGTATCCACCCCATGGAGGAGAAACATAGAGACATCTTGCATCCCAAACTTATGAATAACACCCCTACTACCCTTTCTTTACTCATACTTACCCTCCACCACCATATCACTACTCCCTAGCTCCATATCATTATCCACCTTCATATGCATACCATACCAATGAACCATACCGTATTCCACTTCTTATATGCATAGCCACTACCCACACCACTGTTGCAAAAATCTCCGCCTAGGCCGCCTAGCGCCTAACTCGGCAGAGTTAACTCAAGCGAGTCGGCCTTGTTAATTTTATTATTATATTTATATATATTTAAATTTATTTATTTATATAAGTAAGAGAAGTAAGATATATATATAATATAATAATATAATATAATATATGATATACACCCACACACATGAATTAATTTTTTATTTTTATAGGTCGCCGCCTAGATACTACCTAGGCGCCGCCTAGACCGCTTAGGCACTAGGCACTAGTCTACCGCCCGACTAGTGCCTAGCGCCTACTGCAACCATGACCCACACCCATATGCATACTCACTTCCATCATATCAAAATGAACCCCCTCCACAACTCCCATTCACCAAGGCATGGAGTGTGAGGACATCCAAAAGAAAGTTGAGAGCCTCATACTCCAACACAAGGAGGACTTGATGAGCTTTAAAGCCTCCATGAAGGAAGAAATTGGTGAGGAGTTGAATGCTTTCAAGCATGAGACACCTCAACTCTTGAAGAGTGTGGAGGACAAGGTTACCCAATTGATGAAGGAGATCATACCAAGTAATGAACCGAAACCAAATGCCATCACTTTGACAAAAGATGAATCCCTCATACTTGTCCAAAGATGAAAGCCCCCATGAACCATACACTCATACATCTTTTGAAAAACAATCCCATTGTAATCCCACATCACCCAACTTGAATGAAGAGGTTGAATTACTAAAAAAGAAGGTGCAAGCATTAATAGACATGGCCAAGGAGGACACAGTTAACCTCAAAATCTGTTAGGAACATCATGTAATAGGTTTTGATGATACCAACTGTTAAGTAGAAATCCCCAAGTCTCGACACATAGGCAAAACGTTGTAAGTTCGACAAGTAAACCAATAGCGAAAATACAACCGGGTAACTTTGAGCTCAACTCGGAAAATATTTTAGCTTGAAGTAAACTTGTTTGAACATCTTAGAAATCTTGTGTTGTAATTTCATAGATAAAACAGAAGAAGGCACGGGACAACACTGGAGGAATAAGGGTCTGCGAGACATCAACTAAGTCTCGAGACATAAGTAGAGTTCGAGAGGTAGTACCTCTCGATACAACCATCCAGTTCGAGACATAAGCAGAGTTCGAGAGGTATAGCTCTCGATGCTTGGGTTCGAGACATCAAACAATCGAGACATCAACCTTGGTCTCGATAAACTGACACTTCTCCAGTAATGATGAATGACGGTCAGGAAGCATACTTAAAGTTTGGAGAAGAAGAATATCATGGAGATAAAATATTAAGGAGGTGCCTGAAGTGGATGCCACATCAGAATTCCACAACAAACGGAAAGAAGGTGCACCAATCCAAAGTCGGTCTTATTCCCTAAAACGAGGATCAATGGGAATTTAAAAAGAGTAACTTTTTACCAAAAGTAGCAAGTGGAGCATGGACTCAAGAAAGTGGATTATGGAATATCCACTATCAAACAAAAGGTTCAAATTACAAGACCACCACTCCATGAAGAATGCTGAAAAGATGCAAGTCCCATACACATCATGGGAGACAAATTTCAAACGGAATAATTTTCCCTCCAACGGAATTATTCCTCCACTCTCATATATAAGGACGTGAAGACACAGAAGAAAGAAGGTTCAAGAGTTCAGAGGTTGGTTCATTCGAAATTCTAAAGAGGTGTCTGATTCAAACGTTCAAGTGCAAGTGCTAAATTTGGAATATCATCCTGATATTCAAAACAGCGAGAAAACACATCTTAGTGTTTGAGAGAGTTACAAAGCTTAAACTGTTATACATCTAGAAGGTGACCGAAGCTGCTCTACATCGAAGTTGATTCAACGATAGCTTGTGGTCAGATTGGAGTCTGTTACATTCAACTGTGACAACCAAAAACACCTTGATTTGGATTAAGCAAGAGAGGTGGAGTAACCTGGCAGCTGTCCAAGTGAAAGAAACCTGAGGCTTGACGCGGGCTTGGTGATCAAAGGTCAAGTGTTCGGAGAGGTGGAGTAGCTGGAAGCGGGGAGAAAGACCTTGGAGAGGCGGAGTAACCTGGGAGCTGTCTTGTGAAGATCCTGAGGCTTGAGGCGGGCTTGGTGATCAAAGCTCAAGTGCTCGATAGGTGGAGTAACAAGAAGCGGGGCGAAAAACCTGAGGCTTGAGGCGGGCTTCGTGATCAAAGCTCAAGCGCTCGATATTGTACTAAAAAGGGAAGTTTTAGTGCAATCCTTCCAGGGAGTTTCTGGAAGAAGAGTGGATGTAGGCGGGTTGGCCGAACCACTTAAAAATCTCTCTCGCATTTACTTTCTGCTTTTATCTCTCGCTAACCTCTCGATTGCACTGCATATTAACACACCTCTCGAACTAACTCAAACTCGTGCTAACTAAAAGGGGATAACATTTTCGCTGCGCATAAAACTTTGTCTTCATCTCGTGAGGTATCGAACCTAAACATCCTAAGCTCAATACACACGAGGGGTCGAAAAGATTTGCAAAATCTTATACAAGTCTATTCACCCCCCCCTCTAGACTTGTACCCCATCCCCTTGGGACCAACAATTGGTATCAGAGCAAGTTCTCTGATCGATATAAACCTTTGTTTATATTGCCTAGAGATCCTTCTTTGAAAAATCCTTTAAAAGTTTTCAAAGCACGAGATAATTTTTCTAATATGGATAGCATGTTGTCGAGACATCTTCTCTTTGATCTTAGCAGGTTCGATGACTGGAAAACACGCATGCTTGCGTATCTATCAGCCCTCCATGATGAGATGGCCGAAGTTATAACATCTGGACCAGTCAAGATCATGATGGTAAACACGGCTGCTGAGCAAACCAGGGATTCACCAAAGTATGTCCCCAAACCTAGGGAAGAATGGACAAGTGATGATAGGAAGAGAAACAACCTGGACAACATTGCCAAGGATATTCTCTTCAGAGCTATAGACGAAACCATCTTCCCAAAAGTAAGAAAGTGCAAAACGACGAAAGAGGTATGGGATACTTTGATGTTAATTGGTGAAGGTGACGAACAGGAAAAGGAGAACAAGCTCACCGTGGCCATGAAGAAGTTCGAGGACTTCAAGATGAAGCCAGGGGAAAGCATCGACAGCATGGAATCTCGGTTCATGAAGCTATCAATCGAGATCAGCGATCTCGAGAAGGAGATTCCACAAAAGGAGCTAAACCTGAAGGTCTTACGAGGCCTTACCAAAGAGTGGGAAATGAAGGTGATCACAATGCGTGATCACAGGGATTTGAAGAACACCACAACCGACCAACTGTTTAGAGATCTCAAAGCCTTCGAATTTGAGATGTTTCCGAGAGATGAGGACGTGGTGGACAGACGGAATGTGGCACTGGTTGCGGACCAACCAACCACCTCCTCAAGGTCAGATCCCAATCCCACAGATTTTTTATCTGACGAACAGTTTGCTTTCTTCATAAGAAAATTCAGGAAGTTCATGAAGAAGACACCGGAAAGCAATACAAGTTCACCTTTCTCCTCAAGAAGGAAAAATGAAAGATACACATTCAGGAGAATGGAGGAGGAAGATCAAGGTCTGTGCTACAACTGCAGGAGACCAGGGCACTTCAAGGCTGACTGTCCTTACCCTAAGGTAAGCAAGTATCAAGGCCAAGAAGGCAGGGACTCCAGGAGAAAGGAGGAATCCAAAGAGAAGCCAGCACAAAGTGGCTTCAAGGGAGATTCAAAGAAACACCTGCGCAGAAAGGCGCTTGTTGCTGAGGAACTCGAGAGAACAATCGAGGAGTCCGAGACGTCGAGCTCCAGTGAAAGCAGCAGCAGCTCAGAGGATGAGAGGGGGCTCATCTGCTTATACACCGAGGAAGAAGAGAGTCAATGCCTAATGGCCATTGACAATGAGGTAACTTCTACTTCCACATCTCGCTGCTCTACTTCTACCTCTCGTTGTTCTTCTTTCAGAAGCGATGAAGATCCCTTTGAGATGCTTGAAACATTTAAAAGGGATCTCGCAATCGCTAATAGCACTCATGCCAAAATCAGGGAAGAAAACAGCAAGCTAACTGCTGAAAGAGATATGCTTAAGAACGTCTCGAAAGAGAATTCAGAGCTAACTCTCAAAGTAAGTGAGTTAGAAGCTAAAGTAATCCTACTAACTGAAGAGTGCAAAGCTCGAGAGACCAGAGAGCTTAATCTTAGAAAGGTCATAGCATCATACACTAATTCCTCCAAAGCTATGGAGAAAATGGTGGATGATTACAGACCAGCAAATGACAGAACCGGTCTCGGGTTTCGTCGGAACAGTCTCTCGAGAGATAAGCAGACCAATGGTTTGGGAACTTCAAGAAATGGAGGATCTCAACCCAAACCAAATAAAGGTCATAAAGGACCAACAGAAAAGACCAGAGTAGCTATCCATAAACCGTCCCTATACACCAGCAATGGAAAGTATAGGAAAGCTACAAAGAATGGCCGGGTAAACAATATCGAGAGATCACCTCGCTATCTCTCGCAAGGCCATTCCAAGTACAAAAAGAGCTACATTCCATATAATGCGCCTCAAGACAAATATGGAAGGTCTGAGATCCACATAGTTAGGAGCTCACGGATGGAGAAAGGCAGACTCTATCCATCAAGTGAGAATTGGTCATCGAATCACAATTTCTGGAAGAAAACTCACTTTCAGCAATTTCACATGACCAAACAACGTATGAAAGGCATGGTGCATAAGCCGATCGAAAAGTCTATACCTAAGTTGATTTATGCACCAAAGAGGCCCAAAACATTTGCTAGCATTCCTTATGATTATCAAACGTACAATGGCTACATTGCGCCTAGGCCTGGAATAATGGGCACAAGGTATAAATGGATGCCTAAACTCACTAACCCACCAGGACCCAAAGTTTGGGTACCTAAACTTGCTTAATTTCCTTGCAGGACACCAGGGACGTGTGGTTCATTGACAGTGGATGTTCGAGACATATGACGGGAAATCTAACACTGCTAGAGAACATCCAACCTATCGAAGGTCCCTTGGTGACATTTGGCGACAACGAGAAGAAGGGACGCACAAAAGCTGTTGGTGAAATTCAAAAGAATGAGCTGGTTATTAAGGGAGTATCCTACGTTGAAGGGCTCAAGTTCAATCTCCTTAGTACAAGCCAGTTCTGTGACAAGGGCTACAAGATTATCTTCACCAAAAACAAATGCCAGATTATGAGCGAGGAATCTCTCGAAGTCGTCTTGGAAACATGTACATAGTGGATTGGAGGTCTGCAAAACCATCCCTATGTATGCTAGCAAGGAGCAAGGAAGATTTATGCTGGGATTGGCATAGTAAGCTTAGTCATCTGAACTTCAAGACTATCAACAAGCTTACTAAGAGGAACCTAGTGGAAGGACTGCCCAAAGTGACGTTTCGAAAGGATAAAATTTGTGAGGCATGTCAACGTTGCAAACAGATCAAATCTTCTTTCAAGAGCAAAGCCGAGACATCATCCACTAGACCATTAAGCCTTCTTCACATGGACTTATTTGGCCCAATAGATCCACCTAGCATGAAGGGAAAGAAGTATACTCTTGTGGTAGTAGATGACTACACAAGATTCACATGGACCGTGTTCTTAACCAAGAAAAGCGAGACAAAAGTTACCCTGCCAAATCTTTTGAAGCAAGTTCAAGTTGAAAAGGATGTCTCGATACTAAAGATCCGGTCAGATCAAGGTGGAGAGTTCGTTAACCAAGTTATCGAGAGCTACTGCAACGAGAACGG
>NC_044918.1:28151294-28155682 GCF_003576645.1 Ipomoea triloba
AACGGGGTTGCTGAAAGAAGGAACAGAACTCTCAAAGAAGCCGCAAGGACCATGCTCTCGCAAGCTAACATATCTCAAGAATTTTGGGCAGAAGCAATCAACACAGCGTGCTATACCCAAAATCGATCCTTGATCGTGAAAGGAGTTGGAAAGACTCCATATGAGTTGTGGAATGGAAGAAAACCGAATGTAAGCCACTTCCACACATTCGGGTGCAAATGCTAACCGAATGTAAGCCACTTCCACACATTCGGGTGCAAATGCTATATCCACGTAAGCCACTTCCACACATTCGGGTGCAAATGCTATATCCACAAAAGCCACTTCCACACATTCGGGTGCAAATGCTATATCCACAACAGCCACTTCCACACATTCGGGTGCAAATGCTATATCCACAACAACCACTTCCACACATTCGGGTGCAAATGCTATATCCACAACAACGGGAAGGCTCAACTAAAAACTTTCGAAGAAAAGGCAGATGATGGAGTATTTCTGGGATACTCATCGACAAGCAAAGCATTCAGAGCCTTCAACAAGCGGAGATTGGTGGTTGAAGAATCCATACATATTTCCTTTGATGAAAGAGCATCGACA
Source organism: Ipomoea triloba (assembly GCF_003576645.1). Taxonomy (NCBI): domain Eukaryota; kingdom Viridiplantae; phylum Streptophyta; class Magnoliopsida; order Solanales; family Convolvulaceae; genus Ipomoea; species Ipomoea triloba. The sequence goes on from NC_044918.1 coordinate 28,151,895, forward strand.
GATCAACCATCAAAGTCAACGGAAGCAGCTGAGGAAGATCAGCCAGAGTCTATCGAGAGATCAAACTTACCTCTCGAAGACAAGCAGTCGATAGTTCGAGATGTAGCGGAACCCCAGTCAGAATCGGATGATGAAGAGTTTACCAAGAAGAAAGCACCTGACTCAGTTGATCCAATCCAGATCATAGATGTTCAAACCACATCTCAACCTACAACGGAGGTATCAACTGAGGAGTCACAACCCGACCTAAGATGGCTGAGAAGTCACCCCGCTGATCAAGTGATTGGAGATGTACGTGACAGAGTTCGAACCAGATCAGCATACAGAGAAAGCATGTTTGCTTGCTTTCTATCACAAATAGAGCCTAAGGTGATCGATGAGGCTCTATGTGATCCAGATTGGGTGCAAGCTATGCAAGAGGAACTTCATCAGTTTGAGAGGAACAACGTTTGGGAACTAGTTCCGAGACCTCATCATCAAAATGTCATTGGTACAAAGTGGGTTTTCAGAAATAAGATGAATGAGGATGAAGACATTGTTAGGAACAAGGCCAGACTTGTTGCCAAAGGTTATTGCCAGGAGGAAGGAATAGATTTTGATGAAACCTTCGCTCCAGTGGCACGTCTCGAAGCAATACGCATCTTTCTCGCATATGCCGCCTTCAAAGACTTTAAGGTATATCAAATGGATGTCAAGAGCGCTTTTCTGAACGGATGTAACACCCCGGCTCGGCTATACCGTACATCCGGAGTAGTTACCGCCACACCTAGACTAAACCCAGCCAAGACCAGACAGAGTTCACTCTAGGTGCACAGGCTAACAAGAAAACTATTTCACATCATCATCATCATTACCCAACATATCTTCATACATATATATATATGTGAGCAAAAGGGGTAGCTACACTAACTACCAGAATATATACAAGAGTTTAATTACAACTTACTAGCCAGCTAAGTTCATCATGGCTACAAAAGATACATGTACACAAAATAAAGGGTTCCTCCCATAACCTTTCTAATCAGTCATCCTCTTCTAAGGGGCGGTACTCCGGTTCGGAGTACGTCCCCCATACAAGATGCCAGTTGCCCGCAACCCAGGTGAGATGATCCAGGAAGTAACTAGGAGTGTACATCATGGACCACTCATCCCAATGTTCCGAAGGAGCGAGATTCCACGGACAGGGATAAAAGACAACAAATTCTAAGGGATCACTCCCGTCCAACACCTCTACCGGAAAAGACCCAAACCTAGACCTGGCCCCATCCAGAAAATTTGGCTGGCTACTACGAACCGGGATACGAGAGGGTGTAGTTGGGTAAGTCGGAGGAGGACTGTACGGTGGGGAAGGAATAGCAGGAACATAAGCCGGAGCTGGAGAGTCAGGAGCGAATCCAGGAGCATACGGGTCGACATCAACTAAGTACTGTACATAATCATCATGATCGTAGATAGGGAACTCCAACTCGGAAGGATCCGAGTCAGGTGGGCTACACGAGCCTACCCTAGACATCTGTTAAGAACACAACGAAGTGTAGTTAGCACGACGGCTAAGTAAGGAAATCCATTTGTCACTTAAAAGTAGACAAAGGTTTGAAAACATAGATAATCTAAAAGCTTTATAAAGTTTTACCCATGATTTGAAAATCTACCTGCAACGAAACGATTTATAGATAGTATAATAGCGTATAAACGTTAAATNCCGGAGTAGTTACCGCCACACCTAGACTAAACCCAGCCAAGACCAGACAGAGTTCACTCTAGGTGCACAGGCTAACAAGAAAACTATTTCACATCATCATCATCATTACCCAACATATCTTCATACATATATATATATGTGAGCAAAAGGGGTAGCTACACTAACTACCAGAATATATACAAGAGTTTAATTACAACTTACTAGCCAGCTAAGTTCATCATGGCTACAAAAGATACATGTACACAAAATAAAGGGTTCCTCCCATAACCTTTCTAATCAGTCATCCTCTTCTAAGGGGCGGTACTCCGGTTCGGAGTACGTCCCCCATACAAGATGCCAGTTGCCCGCAACCCAGGTGAGATGATCCAGGAAGTAACTAGGAGTGTACATCATGGACCACTCATCCCAATGTTCCGAAGGAGCGAGATTCCACGGACAGGGATAAAAGACAACAAATTCTAAGGGATCACTCCCGTCCAACACCTCTACCGGAAAAGACCCAAACCTAGACCTGGCCCCATCCAGAAAATTTGGCTGGCTACTACGAACCGGGATACGAGAGGGTGTAGTTGGGTAAGTCGGAGGAGGACTGTACGGTGGGGAAGGAATAGCAGGAACATAAGCCGGAGCTGGAGAGTCAGGAGCGAATCCAGGAGCATACGGGTCGACATCAACTAAGTACTGTACATAATCATCATGATCGTAGATAGGGAACTCCAACTCGGAAGGATCCGAGTCAGGTGGGCTACACGAGCCTACCCTAGACATCTGTTAAGAACACAACGAAGTGTAGTTAGCACGACGGCTAAGTAAGGAAATCCATTTGTCACTTAAAAGTAGACAAAGGTTTGAAAACATAGATAATCTAAAAGCTTTATAAAGTTTTACCCCATGATTTGAAAATCTACCTGCAACGAAACGATTTATAGATAGTATAATAGCGTATAAACGTTAAATNCCGGAGTAGTTACCGCCACACCTAGACTAAACCCAGCCAAGACCAGACAGAGTTCACTCTAGGTGCACAGGCTAACAAGAAAACTATTTCACATCATCATCATCATTACCCAACATATCTTCATACATATATATATATGTGAGCAAAAGGGGTAGCTACACTAACTACCAGAATATATACAAGAGTTTAATTACAACTTACTAGCCAGCTAAGTTCATCATGGCTACAAAAGATACATGTACACAAAATAAAGGGTTCCTCCCATAACCTTTCTAATCAGTCATCCTCTTCTAAGGGGCGGTACTCCGGTTCGGAGTACGTCCCCCATACAAGATGCCAGTTGCCCGCAACCCAGGTGAGATGATCCAGGAAGTAACTAGGAGTGTACATCATGGACCACTCATCCCAATGTTCCGAAGGAGCGAGATTCCACGGACAGGGATAAAAGACAACAAATTCTAAGGGATCACTCCCGTCCAACACCTCTACCGGAAAAGACCCAAACCTAGACCTGGCCCCATCCAGAAAATTTGGCTGGCTACTACGAACCGGGATACGAGAGGGTGTAGTTGGGTAAGTCGGAGGAGGACTGTACGGTGGGGAAGGAATAGCAGGAACATAAGCCGGAGCTGGAGAGTCAGGAGCGAATCCAGGAGCATACGGGTCGACATCAACTAAGTACTGTACATAATCATCATGATCGTAGATAGGGAACTCCAACTCGGAAGGATCCGAGTCAGGTGGGCTACACGAGCCTACCCTAGACATCTGTTAAGAACACAACGAAGTGTAGTTAGCACGACGGCTAAGTAAGGAAATCCATTTGTCACTTAAAAGTAGACAAAGGTTTGAAAACATAGATAATCTAAAAGCTTTATAAAGTTTTACCATGATTTGAAAATCTGCCTGTAACGAAACGATTTATAGATAGTATAATAGCGTATAAACGTTAAATCATATAAAGCTTTTCTCAAATAAGAATGAAGTCATAACTTGCCACTCAAAATAATTTTCATGCCCTTTTCAGACAAGTTTGCAAAATTTCACATTTCCAGGAATTTCATCATTTGCAAATAGAACCGCAGCTCTAATATTTATAATAATCTGAACCGCAGCTCAGAGTAACAA
>NC_044918.1:28156077-28160835 GCF_003576645.1 Ipomoea triloba
AAACCGCAAACTTACCGAATAGTTGAAGACTTGTGTGGAGATTGGCTATGGAAGCTTGAAGTAAGGAAGAAGAGGATGAAGAAGATGAAAGCTCACACTCTCTCCCTCTCTTTGTATTTCAGCCAAGGCAAGAACAAAAGGGCAAGGAGAATAAACATGTTTGAGACACTTAGTACTTTGAGGGGAATGTTTGCATGGAAGAATTAAAATAGAATAAAATAATGGTGTATTTTTAAACTTATCAGTTGGGGTCCAAACAGATAAAGTTTCGGTAGAAAATAATTTAAACAGGAATAATTTTGAAACCAAAAATTTATTCCAGACTAACCCTCAAAATTGGGCTAGGTTCGGTACACCGCGAAATTTTAGCGATGTACGATCAAAATAAATTTTCGCTGCTATGGGCTGATTTAATTGAATAGGAAGTTCAAGAATAATAATATGGTGTCTAATAATCCATTTCCTAGGATAATCGGGTCCGAATACCAGCTTCTAAAATTTTACGGTTCGTGACCGGCACGAACGATCGCAACTTAATAACAACTATACTTCCTTAAAAAAAAAATTATTTTGAAGCATCGGTCACTTATCTTATGAATGTCATAGCTTAAAGACATATTTTCTGAACCTCAAACTTATCGAAATAGACGAGGGGTTACAACGGACTTCTCGAAGAAGAGGTGTACGTTGAACAACCTCCGGGTTTCTTGAAGGACGTGGGAGCTGACAAAGTATACAAGTTGAAGAAGGCACTTTACGGCTTAAAACAAGCTCCGAGAGCTTGGTACGATACCTTATCCTCTTTTCTACTTCAGTGTGGGTTCACCAAAGGCCTAGTGGACAAAACATTGTTTAGAATTAAGGATGGGGATCACATCTTGTTGGTGCAAATCTATGTGGACGACATCATCTTTGGAAGCACCAATCCAGACTTGTGCGAGAAGTTCTCCAGATTGATGAAAGGGAAGTTCGAGATGAGCATGATGGGAGAGCTCAACTACTTCCTTGGATTACAAGTGAGACAGCTTAAGGAAGGTATCTTCATCAATCAGGAAAAATACACCAAGGATCTGCTCAGAAAATACAATATAGAAGGGAAATCCTCAGTCAAAGTACCCATGGGAACCTCTCTACGTATCGATGTCGACAGTGAAGGTCGAGAGGTCGATCAAACTACATATCGAGGTATCATCGGATCTCTTCTCTATTTAACTGCTAGTAGACCAGATATATTCTTTGCAGTAGGTGTATGTGCTAGATTTCAGGCAAGTCCTAAGGAAAGTCACTTAAATGCATCTAAAAAGATCCTTAGATATCTCAAAGGTACGCAAAGTGTTGGACTTTGGTATTCGAGAGGTGGATCTTTCGAACTTATGGGTTATTCAGATGCGGACTTTGCCGGCTGTAAAATAGATCGAAAGAGCACATCAGGGACATGTCAGTTTCTAGGTGGAAGACTTGTCTCGTGGTTCAGCAAGAAACAACATTCGATAGCTACAAGCACTGCTGAGGCAGAATATGTAGCAGCTGGAAGCTGTTGTGCTCAGATCTTATGGATGAAGCAACAACTACTGGATTACGGTGTTGAATGTAAAGAGGTTAAGATTATGTGTGACAACACCAGCGCAATAGCTATCACTTATAATCCAGTATTACATTCAAGGACGAAACACATTGATATCAAATATCACTTCATCCGAGACCATGTTGAGAAAAAGGACATAACCTTGGAATATGTTGCGACGGAGGAGCAACTTGCAGATATTTTCACAAAAGCATTAAGTGAGAATAGATTCTCTCAACTGAGGTTAGAATTGGGATGAATGGTCAAATCTTATCTTCTTGTATTTAGTGCCATGAATTATTTCGCATGTGAGGAGCGGTTTCATCAACTTTATGGCAGCCTTGGAGTTACACAAGCATTGAATGGTCATTCATATCGCATCCCGTGACTCAACAGTGGTAACCTTATTGGGCTATAAATAAGAGGGTTTCTTTCAGAAGTTCATATCATCAACTTCCCATGGAGAAAAAGAAAGGAAAAGATGATGTTCCATTCTTTTATAGAGGAAAGAAACCGGCAGTCAAGTCCAAAGATTTTCAAGGAGAAAACTATCCAGAATCAACGAAGGGTGAACAGATTGCGGAGCTTCCTGATAATCCAAGCCAGCATCCTATTCCCATCCAAGGTGAATGGATCCCCAAATACGAGGAGATCCACAACGATGGGATACTGGAGTCAGGAAAAGAGTCCCGCATAAGTAGGACTCCTACTGCTGCACATTCTGGAAAAGAGCCTTCCTCAACCAAATGGAGAACCAAGGGAAATGGAGAGGAAAGACCAGATGGGACTTTCTGAGGTCTGCAGCAGAAAGAAGAACAAGAAGAATTAGCCACCTCTAGTTCTGTTAGTCAGACAAATAGGTTTTTAGATGGCTAGTTCTTGCTCTAACAATAGATCCCTACATGGCTCTCCAAGGCCAAACAAAAGTTTCTAGGGAATCTAATAGGATATTGATTCATATGTAATGTATTTCGAAATCACTAAATGAACTTAAGGATATGTTCCAAGTGATATCTTTTAGATGAATCAAACTTGTTCTTCTTGCAATCTGTGTTCGAAAGGTAGTTCGAGAGATACCCGATCAGTTTGTCTATATACGTTATATCTCGAAGAAGGATAGTTCGAGAGGTCACTTCGAAAGATAACAAACTGATATCTCTGAACGGAGGAATAAGGAGGGTTAGGGATCAATCACTCAGGGGGAAGATCCTTAACCAGATCAAGACGGAGGAATAAGGAGGTTTAGGGATCAATCACTCAGGGGAAGATCCTTAAACTCACTTGGAAGACAGTTCACCTTCGAGAGGTAAAACTGATGGGTTCAACATAAAGGGAACGGCTAACTTTGGATATTAATGCTAGCCACGTGGTCTTCGGTTATTGACGGTTTTTCCGCTCTTAAAGGCATTATCTTGATAAGTGGGAACATGCCTATATAAATATCATCTCTTTATATCCCACTATCCAGAAAACCGCATTATACTTTACCAAAATACCCTTACCATATCTTACATACATAACCGTTATAAAGGGTATTTCTGACCTTTAAATTCTTTAAAATTAACCGGGATCTGTTATCGGGTCAAGCNATTCTATGGATGAAGCAACAACTACTGGATTACGGTGTTGAATGTAAAGAGGTTAAGATTATGTGTGACAACACCAGCGCAATAGCTATCACTTATAATCCAGTATTACATTCAAGGACGAAACACATTGATATCAAATATCACTTCATCCGAGACCATGTTGAGAAAAAGGACATAACCTTGGAATATGTTGCGACGGAGGAGCAACTTGCAGATATTTTCACAAAAGCATTAAGTGAGAATAGATTCTCTCAACTGAGGTTAGAATTGGGATGAATGGTCAAATCTTATCTTCTTGTATTTAGTGCCATGAATTATTTCGCATGTGAGGAGCGGTTTCATCAACTTTATGGCAGCCTTGGAGTTACACAAGCATTGAATGGTCATTCATATCGCATCCCGTGACTCAACAGTGGTAACCTTATTGGGCTATAAATAAGAGGGTTTCTTTCAGAAGTTCATATCATCAACTTCCCATGGAGAAAAAGAAAGGAAAAGATGATGTTCCATTCTTTTATAGAGGAAAGAAACCGGCAGTCAAGTCCAAAGATTTTCAAGGAGAAAACTATCCAGAATCAACGAAGGGTGAACAGATTGCGGAGCTTCCTGATAATCCAAGCCAGCATCCTATTCCCATCCAAGGTGAATGGATCCCCAAATACGAGGAGATCCACAACGATGGGATACTGGAGTCAGGAAAAGAGTCCCGCATAAGTAGGACTCCTACTGCTGCACATTCTGGAAAAGAGCCTTCCTCAACCAAATGGAGAACCAAGGGAAATGGAGAGGAAAGACCAGATGGGACTTTCTGAGGTCTGCAGCAGAAAGAAGAACAAGAAGAATTAGCCACCTCTAGTTCTGTTAGTCAGACAAATAGGTTTTTAGATGGCTAGTTCTTGCTCTAACAATAGATCCCTACATGGCTCTCCAAGGCCAAACAAAAGTTTCTAGGGAATCTAATAGGATATTGATTCATATGTAATGTATTTCGAAATCACTAAATGAACTTAAGGATATGTTCCAAGTGATATCTTTTAGATGAATCAAACTTGTTCTTCTTGCAATCTGTGTTCGAAAGGTAGTTCGAGAGATACCCGATCAGTTTGTCTATATACGTTATATCTCGAAGAAGGATAGTTCGAGAGGTCACTTCGAAAGATAACAAACTGATATCTCTGAACGGAGGAATAAGGAGGGTTAGGGATCAATCACTCAGGGGGAAGATCCTTAACCAGATCAAGACGGAGGAATAAGGAGGTTTAGGGATCAATCACTCAGGGGGAAGATCCTTAAACTCACTTGGAAGACAGTTCACCTTCGAGAGGTAAAACTGATGGGTTCAACATAAAGGGAACGGCTAACTTTGGATATTAATGCTAGCCACGTGGTCTTCGGTTATTGACGGTTTTTCCGCTCTTAAAGGCATTATCTTGATAAGTGGGAACATGCCTATATAAATATCATCTCTTTATATCCCACTATCCAGAAAACCGCATTATACTTTACCAAAATACCCTTACCATATCTTACATACATAACCGTTATAAAGGGTATTTCTGACCTTTAAATTCTTTAAAATTAACCGGGATCTGTTATCGGGTCAAG
>NC_044918.1:28163318-28164495 GCF_003576645.1 Ipomoea triloba
TAACAATAATTTTCATACTCAAAAATTTTCCACTTAGTTTCCCCTGAGTAAGCACTTTGAACATTTCTCAATTCTCCTTCTCAAACCTTGGGCAGTGGCATTTCCCTGCCTTCCCGTCGGTCTCCTTATCCCAACCTAGGGCCATGGCACTCCAGCCCTCCCATAGGTCCAACCTTATTCCAACCCCGGGCCGTGGCGTTTAAGCCTTCCCGAAGGTCCCCACCTTATTCCAGAAACTAAGGGTTTGAAAACATTTTTCTTTTTCTTTCCTGGAATCAAATAGTATTTTCAAAATAATTTATTTCATCCAAATATGGTTGTGACATCCAAAATTTCGTCACTAGTTTTGTTACAAAAAAAATATTTTTTGTCAAAATTGATTTTGACAGTTTCTGTCCAGAAATTACAGTTTTGCGCAGTCCGAAAGATTGAGCCGGTAAAAATAGTTCCCGAACTCTTTTTCACTTGAAACTTTTATGGTAGAACCCTAACTCATAGTACTTGATGTTCATAAAAAGTTTTGGTCACCTAGGTTCACGAATTTACACAGAAAATTCCATTTTTGCCCTTGGCAGTGTGCTGTCCAGCATTTTTCCTTCTCTGGACCAGTTTTGGGAAAAATTCCGAAAACCATACTTATACTACTCCAAAAATTATGAAAGTTTATATGCGGCTTCTACACTTATAGAACTACATGTATAAAAAAAATTGGACCAAAATAATTTACCGATTTTTCCCAGAAATTCACGGAAGTTACTGACAGAAATCTGTCCTGATTTCCTTTCTCTATTTCCACAAGTATAAGCTTATATAGACATAAATACAACATATACAAGCATATCCAAGCTATGAACTTGTATACGAAAATATTCCCAAAGCTCCAAAAACACCATATTTCAACTAAAATCAATTATCCAAATTCAAGTGACTAATTCCAACTTAAGGGAATTCCTTACCTCACAAGTGTGTAATATCACCGTAAAAGTAGTCTTGAACCTTTATCCCCAAGTTTCACCGAAAAACCCTAGGTAGAATACACCACCATAACAACATATTTAAGAAATCCTTACCTACAATCAAGTTCTAGGGAAGAAATCAAGACTTTTTAACCGAATAAAACCGCAAACTTACCGAATAGTTGAAGACTTGTGTGGAGATTGGCTATGGAAGCTTGAAG
>NC_044918.1:28167463-28195710 GCF_003576645.1 Ipomoea triloba
ACCCTACCCATATATCCAACCCGAATCCACATGATATAAAAGCCAAATCCTTCTTCTTTACCCGGATTCAAGCTAAAACCGTTTACCCAAAATCCCCAAATACTAAACGCAGTACACATTCCCTCCAAAACATCTAACCTTCATCAATGGCGTCCGAATCCTCTACACCAACCTCATCTTCCGACGCATATCAGAGGGAGTTGCTACACATTCGCTCTCAGATCAAACAAGTCAAGGCGGGGAGTATCCTTGACAGAAACGGCTTCATCACCAACTCCCCTAATCCAAAAATGGCGGAAAAAGTCCTGAAGAAGTTTGAGAAAGCAGGACTGATGAAATACATGACGCACGACTACCGGACCATTCACGCCCTCGACTTCACAGAATGGTTCGCAAATGCCAAGGTCACGAAGGGTAAAATCGAAAGCCGCTTTAATGATTTTCCCATCACAACATCTGTAGGTGACCTCAGAGCGGCATTTGATTTCGCGTCATCGGAGGAAGCAGTCAAGCATCTATCGGATTACGACTTGGACAAGCAAGCCTTCTGGGAGAAAATCCGACTAGCGACTGCACCACCCAGAGCATCCTCTGCCCTCCGCAAGTACCACCTAAAGGAGAGGTTTGCTCTCGCTGCCGACCTAATCATGAAGTTTGTGCTCGGCAAGGTGTCCGGAACTGACGAGGTTAGTCTAGACCTCCTCAAAATCCTCCATGCCATTTGGAACAACAACAAGTTGGACTGGGCACATATTATCTTCAACTTCCTCCAACAGCAAGTGATGTGCTCAGTCTCCAACACCAACCTGTCGATCAGTAAAAAGGTTGGCTTCGGCTTTGTTGTTCAATTTTTCCTAAGCCTGAAGGGCTTTGAACTGAGGGAAGGAAAAGAGATTCATCGAAATACCTATATGGGTAGGACGAAATCTCTAGTCCCCAAAGCTAAAGGTGTTAAGGCTGCACCTTCTCCCTCACAGCCAAAAGGAAGGGGCAAAAGGAAAGCCCCAGCCAAGGAGAAGGACTCTGATGATGAGCCTTTGGACACTCTGATTCAGAGAGTTGCTTTGAGGGCCAAAAGGGCCAAAAATATTGCTGTCACCCAGGTTCGAGAGGTGACACCGTCGGTAGTGCAAGTACCCTTCGAGGATAGGGCACAAGCCCAGGGGGAACCTCAGGCTACACTGGCCACTGAGGTTGAGAGAGTGCCCCCTACCAGGTCCCTGCCAAGAGGTCTGAGTGATGATCTTCATGATGATATTATTGCTGAGGGTACTGGTGAATCTGTGTTTGAACCTCGAGAGGAGGTTCGAGAGGTTGAAGGTACTGGGATCAGTGATCCAGTACAGGGGGATACAGAAGAGCCACGACAGGTGGTTCGAGAGATAGATGTTCCAGCAGCTGAAGCTCAGGATTACATGGTAGCTGCTGATGATCAGGGCATTGTGGTCAGGGACCCAGTGCAACATGCTCTAAATGTTGAGTTGACACCCACTGAATCTGCTCAGATTGATAGATCAGTTGCTCAAGTAATAGCAGATGTCAGATTGGAAGATGATCTCTCGGATAATGGTCGAGAGATCACTACTACAGAGGTTCTGTCTTGGTAGAAAAAAATGGAAGGAAAACCCAAGCCTTGCATGGCTTTGGCACTTTATTGTAATATCTGTGGAGGACCTCATGACACCAATATTTGCACTTCTCTGTCTGCATCTGAGCAAGTTGAGGCGGTAGATTACCAAAGGAACTCAAACTTCAATGCTTATGGACAAAACCAAAGATCAAACAACAATTGGAAACAGGGAGAGGGTTGGAACAATAGCAACAATGATGGATATCAAGCGCGAGGACAATACAACTATAGAAACAAGCCTGCATATGGACAGAATGACAAGAACAGACTGATGTACAATCAAAACCAAGGAAATGGAAATCAAATGACCCAGTTCAGGCCACAGTACAACTCTCAACTTGACTTTACTCAACAAAGGAGGGATGACATCCGTGAAGTAGATGAAAGACTTACAAGGACGATCATAGAACTCAAGAATGATCGGGCAAATCTGAAACAAGAGATTACTCAAGAGATTAGACAAGAAATTTCTAGTCTTCGACAAGAGTCTAAGGATACACTTAAGACAATTGAGAATCCGATTTCTCAAATGTTTAAGATGATGTCGGATAGGCACTACGGACAACTCCTAAGTAACACTGAGAACAATCCGAAAGAGGGAGTCAACGCCATTGATGCCAAAGAAGAAGAACATGTGAAATGTGAAAATGTCACTGTAAGGTAGATGACCAAAGAAACGAGACTACCTCTTGTAGTCCCACTCTCGAACTAAAGAATGCGAGCGGTTCATGCACCATATCAATGAAGGAACACAAGGAGAAAACCACTTCGGAAGAATGCCCAAAAGAATCTTCGGCTTGTTTGACTGAGGGTTACCCCAGAAAGAATGGTGACCCTAGAGCTTGGTTGATTCCTTGTTCTATACAGAACATGGAGCCTTAAAACGCTCTTGCTGATCTTGGTGCTTCTATCAATGTCATGTCTTCAAATCTTTTTGGAAAATTGAACTTACCATGTTTGAAACCGACGAGGCTGACTCTACGTTTAGCTGACGGAACCACACGGTATCCTGAAGCTTAGCGGAAGATGTTCTAGTAAGAATAGGAAAATTTCTTGTGCCTGTCGATTTTATTGTTTGTAAGATGGGTGATGATGATCCCCATGAATCCTTAATTCTTGGAAGACCATTTCTGGCTACTTGTCGTGCACGAATAGATGTGAGTTCAGGTGAAATTACATTGAGATTCGATGGACAAGCCATAAATGATGATAAGGAAAGAGCGAAAGAAGGAACTGATGACGATGGAAGGGCAAAGATCAAACTAAAGATGAAACCAAAACCGAAGTGGAGAAATGATAAGCTTACATGGAAAAACACGTGGGTACCAAAATGCTTCTTACCCACTACCAAGGAATATGGTTGAATTCTAAACAAGGTATGATGCGTCTAGCCAATGACGTAAACCGTGGCGCTGCTTGGGAGGCAACCCAAGGTTTTAATAATATGTTTTTACATCATTTTTATGCTTTTGTTTTTAAAGTTGTTGTTCTAATAATTTGCTACAAACAAATGGAACCATGTTTTGAGGACTAACTTGTAGGAGTCAGGACTAAAAATTGCTTTGGAAAGGCTCATTTTGGACATAGGTATGAAGGGAAAGACCAAAACCGGAAGAAAACAGTGTAGAGGACTGCCACGTGAGCTCACACGTGTGTAGCCGTGCGTGGGAACGAGGCAGTAGCCTCCCACGCACGCTCACGCGCGTGTAGCCATGCGTGGAAGCGAGACAGAGAGCTCCCACGCACGGTCACACGAGTGTGACCGGCGTGAAAGCCCTCCCACGACTTTAAAACACCCCTTCGGATCTCCCACGCCATTTTGCTCCAAAATCCCTATTTTCTCTTCTCTTTTCCACGCAAGGTGAATCCTATACTCAAGGTTTGAATATCCATTCTATTTTTACTTCAAAGAAGATCAAAAACATCAACATCAAGGTAATTTCTCATCTTTTTACCTATTTTTCCTTGAATATTCATGAGTATGGAAGAGCTTGAATGAAAAATTTGTTCTACATTCCCTTGTATGATTTTGAATGATTTGAATGATTAAATTGGTTTATAATGCTTCATAGAACTATCCTTTGATGTTTTCTTTCATTATTGATGGTTACATTAATGGATTGTTATATATTTTTGAGCTTCAAGTGTGAACACCATTGATGAACAAATGGGTTTGTTAGATTTCTTGTTGAAATTATGAAATTGATGCTTGAATTGATGTGTAAACTTATTATAGAACTATTATATGCCATGAATTTGACTTTTCACATGCTACATTGCCCAAATTGAATTTTCAATTTCAAACCCTAATTTTGAATTTGGGGAAGAAGATGAAGTTGACTTTTTGAAATTCTTGACTTTTAGAGTTGACTTCTTATTTGACTATCAAATTGAAATATCTTATGATGAATTTTTGCATGTGTGTGATAATGGAATGATATTGTTGATATTCTTATGCTATAATTGTCCAAAATATAGGGGAAACTATGGCGAAATTTTCGAAAATTCTTAGCCCTCTATGTTTGAAATCCATTATTTTGACAAGGAATTTTACACAAATACAATGGTGACTTATTTGAGAAATAATTATTCAAAACCAATTACCATGAATTTTAATATCTATAATTTGTAGGATGGGACGCTCAAAGGAAATCGCAAAGAAATCAAAGCACGATCATGGTGAATCGAGCCGGTCGAGAACACGGTAGCAAGCTACAGTTCAACAAGCTACCCAGGATCCGGGGTCAAGGTCATTAAGACACTTGACACCCGTCCAACTTACATCGGTGGATAGATACAAGGGGAAGCAGCTTTTAGTCGGCCGCCACTTCGACAATAATGTTTTAAGAGAATTCGGTTGTTTGGATGAAGTAAACGAGCTTCTCAGGCACCCACAGCTTCGCTATCTATTTGAGTGGAGAGGACCTACCTATGCGCTTGTTACTTATGAATTCTTGCGACCTTGGATATTCGAAAGGAGGTCAATGATGCAAGAGAATCCATTTCGTTCACTCTATTCGGCAACTACTACAATATGTCAGTCAACACTTTCGGTGTCACGCTCGGATTTCATGATACCGTGAGCATAACTATGCAATACTTCAGGGAATTTAAAGAGGACTTTGATTCAGAGGCGGTAGCTGTTCAATATTGGAAAAGCATCACCAACAATGCTCCATACAACTCTTCAAACTTAAAGGCAAACCTCATCACCCGCAATGCTTTAAAGGCTATCAGATTAGCCTTTGCTATAAATTTCTCCGGCAGAACCACAAATCGCAACAAGGTATACAAACAGGATTTGTTTTACATGTGGTGCATGGAGAATGAGGTTGACATCAACATGGGCATTCAAGCTAGAAAATGGCTCCAAACTCAGCAAAAGTCTAAGGTTCAAACAATGTTTATCGGACCTTTCGTTACGAGACTGTGATACGGGTTGGGCCTATTGGACTGGTTGATGGGAGAGAAAGCTAAAGGTGTAATACCCCGTATTTTCCTAACATTATTATTTTAATAAATATTCCCAATATGCTGCGATCGTATGTACCAGTCACGAACCGTAAAATTTTTGGAAGCTGGTGTTCGGACCCGTTTGTCCTAGGAAATGGATTATTAGATACCATATTATTATTCTTGAATTTCCTATTTAATTAAATCAGCCCATAGCAGCGAAAATTTATTTTAATCGTACATCGCTAAATTTCGCGGTGTACCGAACCTAGCCCAATTTTAAGTTCTAGTCTGAGATAAACTTTTGGTTTCGAAAATTATTCTATCTAAATTATTTTCTACTGAGAATTCATCTGTTTTAATCCCGAACAGTCCAAAATAAGATATTTTCCCTTACCCACCACAAGAATGTGACAAGTGTCACTTTCTATGCCACATATCTTCATTCTTATCTTATAAGGGATAATATATAAGCTTTGTATTCCCATTTTTCCCCTCTTTGGCCGAAATTGGAGAGGGAAAAAGGGAGAGGATTTTCATCTTCATCTTCTTCCTTGAGTTCAAAGAGCTTCCATAGCCAATTTCTTCATCAAGATCACAAATATTCGGTAAATTTCTATTCTAATCGGTTCAAAAGCTTTATTTTCCTTCCTAGATCTTGAATCCAAGTATAGTTTTCTTAAAATATGTGGTTAGGATGTTATATACTTCCTAGGATTTATAGGAAAATTTTTGGGTAAGAAAATCCTATTTTACTAATTATTTTAGTATAGTTTGTGTTCTCAAGGATCTAATATTATGTATGTTGTGGATAAATTATGGATTGTGTAGAAGAACCAAAGGAAGTGGAAGAGTGAGCATCTAGAGGAAGTTAGTGAGATTTTCAAGAAGATAAGGTAATCTTTATGTCCACCAAAACCTTTTTCCACCATGATATTCATGAATTTCTTGATAAAGTATGGATATAAAGATCTTAGTAGATGAAAGATTGGTGTGATTGTGGTATATCATGAATATATGTAGATATGTGGATGATTATATAAAGTAACTAGTATACGATTATGTTGTGATGAATATATGTAGTAGACATGTATATGTGTTTACAACCTTATATATATATACATATATAAATTATATATATATATATATACGTATATAAATTATATATATATATATACATATATACATCCCTATACATTTAGTTATATTGATGATCTTCTTGTCATGATTATTATATATATTTACATATATTTATACCGTAGAAATACATATATACGCATATTATTATTATTATTATTATTATTTATATATACATACATTAATACCGTGTATATATACATCATCGTATATGTATTTATATTACCATATATATATACATATTTGGTACTATATACGTGTAAGTGGTGTGTGAGAATACTATATATGTATAAGTGGGTGTGACCTTATATGTGTATGGATATATGAAGGTATATATATATATATATATATATATATACAAAGGTAGACTTATACTGTTCAAAGTGCATAAAGTGAGAAAGTAAAGAATGAGACAAAATGAAATCACGGTGTGAAGTTGGAGGATATTCCTTTTTAGCATTCATAATGGAATCACAAACATTGGGCCCCAAAATGATTGGTGTTAACCACTTGAGTAACCTTGTAGAAACAGATCCAGGGTTACTAGAGCTAGTGACTAACCTGCGGGCTTGGAATCCCGACAAGGGGTGTGCACACTAAAGGTCCTAGATCTGCTTCCCCTAGTTGGAATAACTAGGTTGTGGTGAGGTGATGGAAATGAGAAGGAAATTGTGGTGTTAATTGGAATATCTTTAACTTCATTATGGTAAAAGCTAGTTATTTCTATTTAAATGCTTATATGTTTATGAGGATAATTATGAGTATGAGTATGATTATGAGTATGATATTGTGCATACAAGTGGAAATTGTGATTATTGATACATATTTTTTCTTTGAAACAATAATGAGGAAATGAATATCTCTTATATGAGAAATCTTGTTGAAAATTTGTTATCATGTGAAATAACTGCTTTTCGAAAACAAAGAATAAAACTATTTTCCAAAACCATGATTTTACACGGTGGAGTAGGGATTACTTAGCACTATGTGCTAATTCTGTTTTGCAAATGAATTTCAGGTATGGAGTAGATCTTGTTATCCGAGAGCGATAGAAGAGAAAATGGATCTACTCTTGATGATAGAAATTACTATGGTTTTGGGGTTGTATATTACTGGGATGTAAGGCAGTAATAGTATGTATTAATAAGGATAGTAGATGTAAAGACTACCTTAGCATCTAAGTTTGTGATAAACTTAGGTGTGGAGTAGCACCTCTGGATTTTATGCGCTTCCGTTTTGGGAAATTAGTAATTATGATTAATTATGCCTTTTAGTATGATGGAAATCTAGTAATTATGATTAATTATGCCTTTTAGTATGATGGAAAATCTGGGGGTGTTACAAAAGGTTTCACAATTCCTTTCTCCGTGGGAGAGTTCTTTACCGCAGAATTAAAGCTTGGAGGTGATGATGCACCAGATCTGGCAGCTTTTGATAATGAGAATGAAGAAGAAGAGAACGAGGAGGATGATGCTGCATAGGAGCATGGCCCTACTCCCATGGATTGGGACACGACGCAGAACTTTCACAGGCAGCTCCATGATGAACAGATGAACTACTGGAGTGAGCAGCGAACATGGCAAGAAGGCCATTTTACATCCATCTCTGCAAGACAAGATGTCCACACCGAAGACCTCAACCGCATGAGAAGGGCGGTGGAGGATAACGATAGGAGAATTGCTGTGCTTGAAGCTAGATTCGATAGGTAATTCCAACCTTTCGGTGATGACTGATGCCTTCCTTCGACTGCTCTTGATCTTGATACTTGACACTTGATACCGAGTTCCTTGACACTGGTTATTATGCTTGTTGGTCCCATCTGAACATTAGGATCCCTACGCGCGGGGTTCCGACTTTTATTTCCTTTATTTCTTTACTTTGCTTTACTTATCTTTATTGCTTTATGTTATTTACTTTATAACTGCTTTACTTATCGCATTTCTATTCGAATAATTCTGCTTAATTATATGCTTTATTATCTAAGTTTCTGTTTTTAATTGCTTTTATATTTCTATCAGCTTATAATAATTAAATAGTACTCCGAAAACCCTTTTTGTATGTTATGTCTCCATTTCTTATAGAGCATCTATAACGGGAGCAGACCTATGCTGGAAGCTAAAGTGTGGAAAGAGGGATGCATACTTGGTTTATCCTTTTATCCCTTTTCTAATTTTAAGCCCTGTTTTGATCTTTAAAGTGTGGAAATATTTTTGTGTATGCGTATATTAGAGTTTACCATGTTTATTAGGATCGTTTGATGCATACCCTATATCCCAGAGCAATTTCCAAAGTGTGGAAAGGGATTTTTATTTGTCTATCCTTAGAATCCCTGTTCATTCCTTTACCCTGAACCGTATGGAAACATCGAGGACGATGTTTGTTTTAAAGTGTGGAAAGGACGCACTTTGTGCTTTACATGCTTACATGCTTAGTATAAGAAGTTGAAGCTCTTGGGAATGATAAGCGGGTGCATTTGCAGTTTTGAAAAGAGAGTTATTATTTGTGTTATCTAGAGAGAATTTTGACTGGATGCCCAAAATTTTTTACTCTCGAAATATCTTTGATGAAGTTACTTTTCGCACCCATGAGAGTGTTTAGAGCCAAATAAGTTTATATTCTTACCTACTTGCATGATGTTCACCTCTTATTTACGTAGGACCTTAGTCAAGGATCTCTCGAAGTGGGAGTGTGCACTTTTTAATTTGAGAAAGATAAAACTAGCGAGGCCCAGAATTGAACTAACCTTGGTAGGGCATGGGGCAAAAGGTGAGCCTAATGGTAAGCTTAATAGAAAACAAAACCCTTGATCATAAATAGAAAAAGGCATGAGGGGTTGACATGAGGAGAAGTCGAAAAGGCAAAAGGCCAATCACCAAGAGTTTAAAATTGAGGGAAACCAATTCGTTGGGTTGTGTTCAAACCATAGTCTTCGATAAGCAAAAAGCTTTATCTGGAGTCGGTTGTTCACATAAAAAGATCCCAAGAATTGAGAAAATAGAGCTGAGGTGAACCGCTTCGCTAGGATTCGAGTACCCATTGCACTGACCTTCGAAAAAGCATGGAACTCCATGAGAAGTCGGGTGGCTCGATGACATTATCCTAGGAAGTGAGAAGACAGAGGGACCGCGCTAAGCCAAAATATTCTTATATTAATAAAATATTCTTGAGAATAAAATTTATTTTTCAATCCAAAATGTTTTAACCCAAATACTTTCAAGAACAAATTATTCTTGCTTCACAGTTCAAATAAATTATTTTATACCTTATAATTTTATTATCAAAAATCATTTTCTCTAAACTTTTATTTTATTAAGATTTTACAATAAAATTATATATGTAATTTAATTTTCTACAAGAAATACTCGTCAAACAAGATTATAATTATATATATTTTAAACTCTTTGTTTTAAATGATTTGGCACGAAATATTTATATATTTATTTATGGTTTTAAAAGCCCTATTTAAGGGATAAATTTTGTTTATCAAAATTTTGACCCAAAAGTTTATCTGAGACGAACCTGTGGCCCTTATATCATTGTTTTGAGCCTAAGTTTGAATCCAAAACTATTCATGACCCAATTTACTAGCCCAAACATTAGCCCAAATTGTGTATTTTAGATATTCCTAAATAAATAAAATTTGATTTCAGACCCCAAAATCCTAAGTATAAATATATACATATGTACATTGCTCTCCTCTCAATTGTTCATTCCTAAAAATCCCAAATCAGCAGCCTTAAACTCCCATTTCTCTCGTCTCTTCTCGCCCTCTCCTTTTGCGACAACAGTAGACGACGATGGCAGTGGTGGTCGACGACAGCAGGTCCAGCAACCGGCGATGCAGGGCAGACCGGCGGCATCCTTTCCCTCTCGTCTCCTCTAGCGAACAGCAGCAGATCGGAGCAGCTGGTGGTGGTTCGCGTTGGTGGTCTCTCCGGCGATCAGCGGCGACGGTGAGGCAGACCTGCGACCTTGAGGTAAGTTTCTATGTCCGTCAAAACTACTTTGCCTTATCAAATGTGCCCTTTATCTTAATTGTGTCCTTAAACTATTTAAAAAAAATGCTTTTTGGTTCAAAGTGTGATAAATAGCAAATTATAGTACTTTGTGTTAACTTGTGATTTTTATAACTTACAAGTGTGTCTATATATATATATGTATGAGTATATATATGAAATGATTATGAACAGCTATATGAGTGAGGCTATATTTATTTTTGGAGGAAAGATAACTTACTTTGAAAGATTTTTACTATCTTGGAGGAATTTTATATAAAAATGTAATTATTTTTGGAGGTTTATTCCTTTCTGTGTGGATGGTGATGTGAATTGTGATGTGCGCTGAGGCCCTATGGGTTAGTATTTGGGGAGTAACCTGGTGGAAAAATCCTGGGTTGCTAGGACTAGTAACTACCCATTGGGCTTGGAATCCCAATTAGGGGGTGTGCACACTTAAGGTTCTAGTTCTGTTTCCATTGATATTGAGAGTGATTGATATTGTGAGAAGTGAGGTTCCACTGGTAGGTGGTGGTGGTGGTTGTGTGGGAAGCACCGTTCACTAGGGCTTCGCTGCGGTGGAGTTCCTGCCTTGCTAGGCCCATTGTTACTTCCACATTGGTGATATATGACTCTTCGATTATGATTTGAGATGATTGGGATACCTCCACTTATGTATTATTTTACTATATTGATATTTGAGAATAACGTGAGAAAATCTATATCTCGAAATGATTATTTGATGAGCTATACATATGATTTTATTGGTTCCTCCATATCTATATTTTATTTTATTCTGGAAGTGTATATGAACAAATATGAAATTGTAATTCCCCTTACTTATGATACCTCGAGAGTGACTAGCGATGACTATAAAATTACTATATTGCTTTAAGCATATTTAATATTATACTTGAGAAAGTGCATATCTTGCTTATCTTTGGTGTGAGTTAAATCTTTTGAAAACTACTATCTTCTCTTGGAAAATCGTTTTGAAAATACTCTTTTAAGCTTTTGGCTAAATAGTTTATGGAGTACAGTCTACTTAAGTATCAAAATTTATTTACAAAGCATATCTATTTTTCAAAGTATAAATGTAATTATTTTACTGGGCGAAGTAGAGCTTACTTAGCATTTTATGCTAATTCTGGTTGTTTGTTGAAGGATGTATGTGTAGTGCGAATTGCATGTGAAGGTATGGAGGGTGTTAAAACGAAGAGTCATAAACTCCCCGAGTGTCGTATCTCTCGCGGATGGCAAATTGGAGAATATACGGCTTTGTTACCTTGGTTTGTTTGAATAACGTTAAGATGGATCATGTGGGTATTGGTAAAAAGGGAATGTTAAGAGGGCAAAGGTTTATGAAATAAAGAAGTAAACAAAGGGAATTAAAGGCGGATGGGGCTAAGATATCATGGAGATTGGTTAAAGGTGCAAGGTAGAGTATTGATTTCCATTGAGTTACAGTTGAAGGAGCTTGGAACATTATCCTGAGTGGCGTCACACTTAAGCTCCCAATCCTCAGTCGGTTGGGAAATTTTATCAAACACTTTGTCTACAAGTTATCTCCGGATCTCATCTTCTCAGATTGAGAGCGGGAGATGTGGGTAGTGAGCTACATCTCTTTGCGATATCTCGCCAAAGAGATGATCTTATACTCTTGGAGAGATCGGGGCCCTCGATCCAACAAGATCATACAAAACATACACACAGATTCAACATTCTCCAAAGAAATCAAACTCATTAATCAAATTAGATCATGAACACCAATCATCCATTCAATCTAGCCCCTATCCTAGGAATTAGCCTCTCATAGGCTTTAACAACATCAAAGCATCAAAATAGAAAAACATATCTACAAGATCAATATAAAAAGCAAACAACTTTAAGGAAAAAGGAAAGGCAAGAGTAATCCAAAGAGAAAACAAATCTTTAATGAAAGAAGTTACCCAAAAGATCTTCAAAGCTATGGAGATCTAGTTCTCTTCTCGAAGGAGCTTCTCCTCCTCTCCTAATCCTATCTAAACCTAACCTAAAATGTAGAATAGGAAATGTGACAAAAGACTCCCTAAACCTAGCTGAAATGTCCCTTAAATACTAAAACATCGCGCAGATTTTCTGGTGCCGCCCCACGTCTGCCACACGCGTGTGGACTGGCGTGGACGGTTACTGGAATATTTCCACGCCAGCTCACACGCGTGTGAGGCTCGTGGGCGTGGTTTCTTCAATTTCGTTTCCTTTTGTTGTTTCCGGTTTGGTCTTCGTGTGCCCCCATGTTGATTGATTCTTCCTTTCAATGATTTATGCTCCTTTTAGGTTGATTTCAGCCTTCACTCTTGTGGGAATTCTTCAAAACACTCCACACAGAACTCATTTGCAATTTGTTAGTAAAATGACATGTAATCACGTAATTGCACTCTTTAAGACTTATTTTTAGCAAGACATCAACTTACTGAGTTATAGATAAATAGGTACTTTTGGCGTCTATCAAAGTTTCCACACTTTAGATTGCTCGTCCACGAGCAAATTATACATTCAAAACCTTCTCATTTAGATGCCAAAAGTATCTATGCCAAACATATGCCTAATGATAATCATTTATTCAAAACACAATCTACCAGGAGATGTGAAATCCTTCATAATATCTTCAAGGAATGATAAAAATGTGCCATACACTGCTATGAATATTCAAACAAAGCGAAACCCCTGTTGGTCACAAATTGGACATTTAATTAGTTTTCACAATATCAAGCATATAGTCCAAAATTTCATTCACCTCTCATTGTGCAAAGGCCTTAAGCTGATCCCCCTAGTGGGAACGATGTACAAAACCTAATCAATCGGCCTCCCTTATGCCAAAGCCCAACGTAAAAGTAAGTGAAAATAGATCCATGGGCCTCTCTCCGCCAGTGGCTTGGGCGGTTACTCATTTTTCTCACTTCCTAGGGTAACATCATCAAGCAACCTGACTTCACATGGAGTTCCATGCTTTTTCAAATGCAGTGCAATGAGTGCTTGAATCCTAGCGAAGCGGCTTCCCTCATCTCAATTTTCTCATCTCCTAGGGCCATTTTATTGTGAACAACTGACTCCAGATATAACATTTGTGTATTTAGGAGACTATGGTTGTTCACCACCTAGGGCTTTCCTCGTATCTTAACTCGGGGATTGGCCTTTTTGCCTTTTCTACTCATTTCTCCGAACGACAACCCCTCATGCCTTTTTCTTAGGGAAACAGGGATATTTCACTCAATGCTCACAGAAAGCTCTCCTTTTGCCCCATGTTCTATTCTATGATTATTCAATTCCGGGCTTCGCTTAACTTATCTTTCTGAAATTAGGGGTTGCACACTCCCACTTCGAGAGATCCTTAACTAAGGTCTTTACAAAATATGAGGTGAATACCACACAAGCATACAACTTTTCAAAATTTTTAAAGGTCAAGGTAGGGGTACTTCCAAGGTTATTCAAAGAGTAAACTTTTTGGCACAGATTTAGCATTCTCCAAAGATAGAATGAATAACAACACATGTTTGTGGCTTGATTATTTTTCAAACAAATGAGATAGAGCTCTTAATTAAGATTTTTATTTCAAGCACAGCTACAGCTCTTTCCACACTTTAGACCAAACATCGTCCTCGATGTTGACTTAGAATGTAATCAAATAGAGAAACAACAAAACATGCATTTTTCCACACTTTAAAAGGAAAACATGAGGTTCAAATAATAGATAAACAAGGGATAAAAGGTAGATGACCTAGTAAGTATCCCATGTCATATTGCTTCAAAATGCTTGGATGGATGATTCTCATGTTCTTGCAACGAGATCTGCATGGAAATATGGAGTCTACAAAAATAGGGAAACGAGATCTGCATGGAAATATGGAGTCTACAAAAATAGGGAATTTCAACTTGCATGGAAATATGGAGTCTACAAAAATAGGGAATTTCAACTCGGATGGAAATATGGAGTCTACAAAAATAGGGAATTTCAACTCGGATATTATTTGACGGAATAAAGTAAAGATAGTAATAAAGCATGGTAAATAACGGGTTGCCTCCCGGTCAGCGCTACGTTTAACGTCTTTAGCCCGACGAAAATGTCATGAAGATTGTGCTACTCATCTTCCCAGGGTATTAGCCTGCAACACTGGACTGTCCCTTTCGAATTTTCCGTTCCATAGTATTTCTTGACTTGGTGGCCGTTTACTTTAAAAGATCCTTTTTCTGGATGCATGATCTCCAAGGTTCCATAAGGAAATACCTTTGTAACAATATAAGGCCCAGTCCATCAAGATCAATATAAAAAGCAAACAACTTTAAGGAAAAAGGAAAGATCTTCTCCCTAAACAAATCTTTAATGAAAGAAGTTACCCAAAAGATCTTCAAAGCTATGGAGATCTAGTTCTCTTCTCCAAGGAGCTCCTCCTCCTCTCCTAATCCTATCTAAACCTAACCTAAAATGTAGAATAGGAAATGTGACAAAAGACTCCCTAAACCTAGCTGAAATGTCCCTTAAATACTAAAACATCGCGCAGATTTTCTGGTGCCGCCCCACGTCTGCCACACGCGTGTGGACTGGCGTGGACGGTTACTGGAATATTTCCACGCGTGTGAGGCTCGTGGGCGTGGTTTCTTCATTTTCGTTTCCTTTTGTTGTTTCCGGTTTGGTCTTCGTGTGCCCCCATGTGGATTGATTCTTCCTTTCATTGATTTATGCTCCTTTTCGGTTGATTTCAGCTTTCATTCCTGTGGGAATTCTTCAAAACACTCCACACAGAACTCATTTGCAATTTGTTAGTAAAATGGCATGTAATCATGTAATTGCACTCTTTAAGACTTATTTTTATCAAGAAATCAACTTACTGAGTTATAGATAAATAGGTACTTTTGGCGTTTATCGTTTGTGTTTTCAAAATCTTATTGTTTTCAGGACTTGGTGTAAAGTGACTCGTTTTGAGAGCGCAACGTAGAGCTACTTGCCTCGGATTGGATTCTTGGTATAAATTGTTTAGCTTAGAGTTTGAGTTATTGGGTTGTAGATGATTTATAACTGGGATAGTGAATTGTTGTATTATAGTTGATTTGTAATATGGATTGTGGATTAGAAAGCTTTGTAGCCTGTGCGTTTGGGCTTAGTGGTGGTCCAAGCGTGGCATAACACCCCATTGGTTTAGAGTTTGAATTCACTTCCGCATTTATTTTCAGAATGGTTAGCAAGAAATAGTGTTTATTTATGTTTAATTCTGTATTAGAAATTGGGGGTGTTACATCTAGTGTGCTTGCATGTTGTTGACATCTTATTTTGTTAGGACCTTAGTCAAGGATCTCTCGAAGTGGGAGTGTGCACCCCTTAACTTGAGAAAGATAAATGGTAAGCGAAGCCATAATTGAATAATCTTGATAAGGCATGGGGCAAAAGGTGAGCATTGAGAGTAAATCCCTTATCCCTGGAAAGAGGCATGAGGGGTTGAAATGAAGGAAGAAAGAAAAAAAAAAAAGCTAAAATGGCCACTCCTAGAGGTAAGATTCAAGGTGAGCCATCTTGCTAGGATATGAGCAACCATTGCACCGTCTTTGAAAAAGCATAGAGATCTACGTAAAGTCGGTTGTCCCAATGTCGTTATCCTAGAAGATGAGAAAATAAGAGAGGAGGTGAGCCACCCCGCTATGATTTGGAGACCCATTGCACCGATCTTCAAACAAGCTTGGAGCTCCGTGTGAAGTTGGGTGGCCGATAACGTTATCCTAGGGAGTTGAGAAGAAAAAGGAGCATGCCTAAGCGATTAACGGGGAAAGGCCCATGTTGGACCCTCACTTACTTTTATGCATTGGGCTTTGGCATTTGGTTGAATGGGTTGGTTAAGTTCTGTACATCGTTCCCACTAGTGGGATCGGCTTGAAGGCCCTTGCAAAATGAAAGGTGAACTCAAGTTTGGATTGCATGCTTGGTAAATTGGTGTGAAAAATGTGTTCCCCGAAGCTTAACTTGATCCTAAGGGGTTTTTGCTTCCTTTGTATATTCCTAGAGTTGTATGGTGCATCGTTAATACCCTTTGTAGATAAGATGAGGGATTTCACCCTCTCCGTTTTCTTGCACCCTCATTCTTGGTTGACCACTTGATTGATTAAGATATCTTTGGTATCTTTGGCATTTAAATGAACTTGAATTGATCGAGACTTGCTTGAGGGCAAGCAAGATTTAAAGTGTGGAAACCTGTAATAAATGCTAAAGATGCCTATATTTACGGGTCTTAAAGGGGTTGATTTGTGCTAATTTGTTATCCTTTGTGGTTAATTTTATGGTCTTAATTGCTCTAATGTGCTCATGTTCGCAAAGTTCTATCATATTGCACACTTTAGTGGGGTTTTGAAGGTTTCAAGCTTAAGGGAAGGTATGTAGACACAACCGGGAGCAAATCGGGCAAAGTGCGGCGGAGATCCCAATCCACGAGCCAATCCATGTTCGTGGATGGGTCGTGGATGGGAACTAGAAAGTTTCACGAGCCAATCCACACTCATGGGCAGGGAAATAATCCGGAATTGCGTCGCGTACGCGTACGCGCGTAGGCATGGGCGTACGCCGCCCAGGTTTAAAAATTATAAAAGGGCAATGGCGGGACTTCATTCAGGAGTTAGCTTAGTCTAGTTTAGTTTTCTGATTTTGCACTTTACATTCAAGCTCTAGTTAGGTTAATTCTCTCTCTAGAAAGTAGAAGCTACTAGTCACATCAATGGTGTAATTGAAGGATGAAAAGGATTGAACTCAACATTGGTATTCATTCTCTTGTTATTGCACATTAATTCCTTCTTTTGCTAGTTTGATTTCCTTTAATTGTTGTCTTTCAAATTCCTTCATGATTTGTAGCTAGATTCACCTGGGAGTTGGATTCTAGTAGCTAGAGTTATGCATGTTTGATCCTTAATTGAGAATTTGATGAGATTCTTACTAGTTGTGCGTAATTGCTTTTGTATGGATGATGTGATGTATTGATCGTTGCTTATTACCGACCGAGATGAGTGAGGAGTGTGAGAGAGTGGTAGTGATAAGAAATTGTGCTTACATGTAGTCTTAATTATCCATATTCCTGCCCTCATTTTCTTCATCCTTATCAATGCCTTTTAAATGTCTTTTATCAAATAATTTCCTTGATTTGATCTATGGGGACAAGGATATGTTAGAGGAGAAGGTATTGTAACACCCGAGAAATCATAAGGAAAGAACAAGAAGCAAAGCCAATCGGTAGAACCAGCAAAAGCAATAATATCCAGGAACGACGCTGTTTCACTCCTTGGTGCTGTTAGTTTGTTGTTGATTTGTTACTAGATATTTCCCTTCTTTCTAGTATAAATTGGGAATATATTCTACTAGAGTATTATGCTTTGGAATTAAATCAAGTTTTCTTAGTTTTCTCTACATCTTTCTTCTCTCTAAAAGTCTCCCTATTCTCTACTATTTCTCCCTTTCTCTTCTGTTATGCTATTTCTCCCTCTATGTTTTTGTTCAATCCCAGGTCTATTACATATAATCTCTGGTTCCTCAAAATTTTCTATTATAGCTGAAGAGGAATATGATCTTTGAAGTTGAAAAAGGAAGGGAACAGATTGAATTTATAGGGGAAAGAACATTCATTACTATAGGTCAGACATTAATTTAGACTGTAGAATGCTAAAATGGTTTTTTACTGATTGAATAATATTGTATTGGTTGCAGCACGTCGGACATTGGAGAGTTGGCGTGCTACTGTCTTCCCGCTCAACCAGCCGATGGCTTCATCTTCCACCATGCAGCAGCAGGTCGCCACATCCTCACCCGGCTTTGCTCTGCACTGCTACACAGATGCCGACTACGACTCATGGACGGGCAAAGGTACTTATGGTGCAATTATCATTACATCAACTAGGGGGTTCATCGCGGCTGCTAATGGCCCTCTCATGAGCTTCTCCGACCCTTTGATGGCTGGAAACTGTGGCATGTAAGGAAGCTCTTTCATGGCTCAAAGATAGTGAAGTCTCTACGGTTCGTCTGCACATTGATTGCTCTAACCTATGGCATAATCTCAACGCTTCTTCAGTTGTTGACAGGTCCTATGTTGGTATTTCCGTTGGCGAATGTAGGAACCTTATGTTAACCTTCGAGGCATATTATGTTCATTTAATTCCACGTTCTTCTAATTTGATAGCTCATTCTTTAGCTTTAGCAGCCTATTCACAGACAAACAATTTCTACTTGGACTTTGTCCCCCCTGATTTTATTTCACTACCATAATATTTTTTCGTGGTTTTTGTTTCAAAAAACAATACTATTGTATTGGTTGTTTGGAAAAAAGGGTCAAATTGGCCTCCTAAGTCAACCCTCTAAGTAAAAAAACCTTCATTCAAAACCCCTAAACCAGTAAAATTGTTCAATTACATCCTAAATTACTTGTTTCGTAGGTTGGTGCTTTATAACACTAAGATGTGTCTTTTTAAAAATATTTTTTATTTCAATTTTTTTTAAAAGATATATTTTTTGTTTCAACTTAAAAAAAATATGGCCACCAGCTGTTAACACTCAGTGGCTGTCTCGACGAGGTCCAGATCATGTGAAAAAAAAACACGATGGCCGTCTAGAAACCTACACTTAAAAATTGGCAATTTTCTGGTGAAACCTACGCTATGAGCTATCCATGTCAATCTCACGGAGGTTCCTCAAGCTTCGATCTCCAGAATGTTACGCTTCTTTATCGCTGAAACACCGGATTTTGTATCCATATCACCAGGGCAAAAATACTCAGTAATTAAGACAGAAAATGAGGAAAGATTTCAAACAAGCAAAATGGTAGAAACATTATACCTATAGGCTTAGAGAATCCATTGAAACCATTAAACTGAACTACATCTAAAATAAGAATCCAAAGAGAAATTAATAAATATTAATGAAAATAATTCTGGAAAATAGAAAAACAGAAATGTGAAAATTACTATTGTTGATGTTGCGTTACCATTCTGGTAAGATGGTGGGAGGAGAGATACAGGATGAGGTAGCAAAGGACGGTGAGGACTGGGATTAGGTGCACATATTTCTCGGCCTTATCGAGACGCTTCAGTGACTTGCACTCTTCGTCTTCATCGTAGTTGGAAGCGGAAGAGTTTGCCACCTGAAAGGTGACTACAGAGTCATCGCTTCGTGCTTTGACAATAACTCCATGAAAGTTGAGGTGTTTTGATCTCGACGAACCTAGTGATTGCTTATGCATTGCTCTAGATAGAGAGAGTGTGTGTGTAACATCCCCAATTTTAAAAGTCTTTCTTATTTAAAATAAAAGACATTTTGTGCTTTTGAAAATATGATTTAGATGTGGAAGCAAATTAAAAAAATATTTTATACGGGTGTTACCGCCACGTTTAGGCTACCAACCAAGCCCAAACGCACAGACTAAAAGGTTCTATCTAACAACAGTATCACTATATGTTGGTCCCGATTGGGTGGTGAAAAGTCTAGAGAGGGGCTGAATAGACTTTTCTAACAAATCAAAACTTTATAACACTTCAATAAACCCTAAACCTTTAGTCCTTCCAAACTTCCTCCCCTTTGACTTCCTTTAGCCTGACTTGTTCCCCAACATGCACGACAACCTCCTCCCTTCTTTTATAATTAAACTTAAAAATGAATAAGCTTAATTTGGGATTAGTTTGGGTTTTGTCCATTCCATCACACATTCTTATGTGTTTAAGTGGAAGCAAACGATTTACAAGTCTCATGACATAATGAACTCTATGATACAATAGTTCGTACCATTTTGAGTCACGATTTTGACTTCCGAGTCAACTAGCTACACTCTAAAAAATAAAATAGGGAATTTGTAAAAATACAATTTTGCTCATCAAAACTATTACAATTTTATTCCTTACACTATATAATCCAAATAACTAAACTACAATTCTACAACATTATTACAATCCACTAGTTCTAATCTGTTACCGCCCAACATATATAATGCATTTACAATGCGCTCTCATACTAGCCAACTCCAGACCTGAAAACCATAAGATTTGGAAAACACAAAGTAATAGGATTAGCATAAAAATGCTAAGTAAGGTTTACTCCGCCCGGTCAAATAATTACATTTTTAGTTTGAAAAATTATTTATATTTTATAAATAGGTTTTGAAAACTCAGATAGGCCACAAATTTAGAAAATGTTTAGACGAGGACTTAGGATGAACATTTTCAAAAAGAGTTTTCAGAATACTTAAGCAACATTGACCAATTAGGAGGCTTTTCAAAATAGGAGAGAGAGACTTTACAATTTCGACTCACACCAAAACAAGATATTTTCCCAAAATAGAGGAGCAGACTATGTTGATCCCAATTGGGTGGTGAAAAGTCTAGGGGGGGGGGTGAATAGACTTTTCTAACAAATTAAAACTTTATAACACTTCAATAAAAATAATTTCAACTGAATAAAATTAACTTGAAATGCACAGCGGAAATATCGAACGGTAAAGTGCTATAAAATAAATTTGCCTAAAACTGAAGAGATATAGCGCATGCAACACGATGGAATATCTAGAAATAGCTCAAAGAATAAGTATGCAAAGTTTGAGCCATATGCAAACGTAACACACAAACCCAGATAGATAAATCAACATAGTATGAAATGGGTTAGTGAGTCAAACATGCAAAATAAATAAAGTGTTGTATAGTAAATAGAGGAAAAGATTTATAGTGGTTTAGAGGTGGTGTAATCCTCCTAGTTCACTCTTCTCCTTTCACTCCAAGGAGGGAATTCCACTATCTCGTTCACCCAGATAAAAATAGTGAAACACAAGTGCTACCCAAACACTTCCCAAGTGTCTCGCACAAAGCTACACTCAACACGAACTCCTCGCACAAAGCTAAGCTCCCGAGCGCCTCACACAAAGTTACGCTCCTACACCAACCAAGTGTCTCGCACAAAGCTACACTTAGTTTCCCCGAGTGTCTCGCACACAACTACACTCAAACAAGGATTTCACAACTCCTTGCTACTCTCCCTCTTTCTACACTCAGTAGAGATATTCTTACAAGAAATAAAGATTTCTTTTCTAAGACTTGAATTTCTCTCGTGTATAGCTCAATACTCAGCACTTTGAGTAATGACATTGCGGTTTTTTGCGTGGTGTGATTCGTCAAAAGATATTTATATGATAAAATGGAAAGTCTGTGACTCCCCGAGTGTCGGTCTCGAAGGAGGGACGTGGAGGTGTGTCAAGCGTTCGGGAGTTTACTTGATTGGATCATGCATAGGATTCGAGTATGGTCAAGGGTGGATTTGTGAGTGAGAGTAGTTCATTTGGTTGGTTTGAGTGCAAGAGAGTAGTAAAGTAAAAAGGATTTTGTGAATATGTAAAAGGGGTAGGGATTGGATAGTGTTCATGAATATTGCATAGTGGAGTGTCTAAGGTCGTGGATTAGGATTGCTAGGATATTGTCTATTCAAAAGTGTGTTGTCTTAGTCCTTTTCCACCTTTGTGTACTAAGGCTTCTTTGACTTAGGAGTGCCTTCAAGCATCCAAAGTTCTAAGAGGAATTTTATCAAACACTTAAGCTACACACTATCCTACTATTCATAAGAAGTCCATAGGAACTATGATTGTGTCAAGCTTCAAATCCTAACTCTAATCAAAGACATGAAAGAGTCAAGAGCTCAATCTCTCATCTAGATTGGCCAAATCCAAACAAGATCTCATCAAAACAACAATCAATAGACAAGAATAGATAATCCATCAACAAAAACTCATAGATCCAAGATATAGAGATAAGATCATCACACAAACAATATTCAATCACACAATCCAAATCCCTATACTAAACTAGCTACTCATAATATAAAATGCAAGCAAAAGCTAATTTAATCCAAGAACAAGATAGCTAAAATTATAGAAATGAAATAGAGATCACCTAGAGAGAAGAAGATCTTCAATTCAAGCTTGTTGTCTTGCTACAATGGAGATTGATCTAATCTAAAAAACTAAGAAAAATGGAGAAAGTTCTCCAAATGAAAAACTAAGAAAAGGAAAACTAAATTTCTGGGAACTTTTCTGAAAATTCATCAAGGGGGTTTAAATAGTCTCCGAAATGACAACCCTAGCTGAAATTCGCGCATCACCGTCTCCACGCCATCCACACGCGTGTGAGCGTGCGTGGGAGGCTACTGGAAAGTTTTCACGCACGCTTACACGCGTGTGACCATCCAGTTTGGCCCTCTAGGGCTCCATTCTTCCCTGGTTCGCTCTTTAAGCTCAACTTTTGCTCCTGTTTGCTCCCGGGGCTCCTGTTTCACTTCTTTTAAGCTAAAAGTAGCTTCTATGCATCAGTTAGTGATTTACAAGCATTTACGAACATAATTTACCAAGTAAGGATGCTATAGACGCGATAAAACACCATAAAATGTGCCTGAAATAAGGGTATCTCGGAGTCTTATCAAATTTTCCACACTTTGTTTCTTGCTTGTCCTCAAGCAAGAAGTTTTCCTATCTAAGCACATAAGTCTCCGAGATACTTTTTCATGCAAAACAAAGCTTTTGGCAAGTCAAAATAATGGGTGTCTAAGACTGTTGAAACGGGAGAAATCATTTGTGTTATCTACAAAGGATTTTGGTTAGATGTCAGCAATTCAAGAAATATTTTCGGGAAATAAAAACCTTTCGTTGATAAACAAGTAAAACAAGGGATCACACTCCTCGCACCATACGCAAGCATGCATTTCTGAGGTTTTGGTTCATCTTTTATTTAAATAGGGCCTCTAGCCGATCCCACTAGTGGGAACGATGTGCACTAACTAATCAACTTTCCATCCTTATACGCCAAAGCCCAACATAAATGTAAATGAGGGTAGGGGCATGGACCACTCACCGCTTTTGGCTTAGCGCGGTCCCTCTTTCTTCTCACTTCCTAGGATAACGTCATCGAGCCACTCGACTTCACATGGAGCTCTATGCTTTTTCGAAGGTCAGTGCAATAGGTACTCGAATCCTAGCGAAGCGGCTCACCTCAGCTCTATTTTCTCAATTCTTGGGATCTTTTTATGTGAACAACCGACTCCAGATAAAGCTTTTTGCTTATCGAAGACTATGGTTTGGACACAACCCAACGAATTGGCTTTCCTCAATTTTAAACTCTTGGTGATTGGCCTTTTGCCTTTTCGACTTCTCCTCATGTCAACCCCTCATGCCTTTTTCTATTTTATGTTCAAGGGTTTTGTTTTCTCATTAAGCTTACCATTAGGCTCACCTTTTGCCCCATGCCCTACCAAGGTTAGTTCAATTCCGGGCCTTGCTAGTTTTATCTTTCTCAAATTAAAAAGTACACACTCCCACTTCGAGGGATCCTTGACTAAGGTCCTACGTAAATAAGAGGTGAACATCATGCAAGCAGGCAAGAATATAAACTTATTTGGCTCTAAACACTCTCATGGGTGCGAAAAGTAACTTCCTCAAAGATATTTCGAGAGTAAAAAATTTTGGGCATCCAGTCAAAATTCTCTCTAGATAACACAAATAATAACTCTCTTTTCAAAACTGCAAATGCACCCGCTTATCATTCCCAAGAGCTTCAACTTCTAATACTAAGCATGTAAGCATGTAAAGCACGAAGTACGTCCTTTCCACACTTTAAAGTAAACATCGTCCTTGATGTTTCCATACGATACAGGGTAAAGGAACGAAATAGGGATACTAAGGATAGACAAATAAAAATCCCTTTCTACATTTTGGAAATTGCTCTGGGATATAGGGTATGCATCAAACTATCCTAATAAACATGGTAAACTCTAATATACGCATACACACAGCTATATAAAGAAATTAGAAAAGGGATAAGAGGATAAACTAAGTATGCATCCCTCTTTCCACACTTTAGCTTCCAGCATAGGCCTGCTCCCGTTATAAATGCTCTATAAGAAATGGAGACATAACATACAAAAAGGGTTTTCGGAGTACTATTCAATTATTATAAGCTGATAGAAATGTAAAAGCAGAAACATAGATAATAACGCATGTAATTGAGCAGAATTATTCGAATAGAAATGCGATAAGTAAAGTACTTGCAAAGTAAATAACATAAAGCAATAAAGATAAGTAAAGCAAAGTAAAGAAATAAAGGAAATAAAAGTTGGAACCCCGCGCGTAGGGATCCTAATGTTCAGATGGGGCTAGCAACCATAGTAACCAAAGTCAAGGAACTCAGTATCAAATGTCAATAGGTCAGGATCGAGAACAATCGAAGGAAGGCATCAGTCATCACCGAAGGGCTGGAATTGCATATCGAATCTATCTTCAAGAGCAGCAATTCTCCTATCATTTTCCTCCACCGTCCGTCTCATGCGGTTGAGGTCTTCGGTGTGGACATCTTGTCTTGCAGAGATGGATGTAAAATGGCCTTCTTGCCATGTTCGCTGCTCACGCCAGTAGTTCATCTGTTCATCATGGAGCTGCCTATGAAAGTTCTGCGTCGTGTCCCAATCCATGGGAGTAGGGCCATGCTCCTGTGCAGCAATATCCTCCTCGTTCTCTTCTTCTTCATCCTCATCATCATCATCATCAGAAGCCTCTAGATCAGGTGCATCATCACCTCCAAGCTTTAATTCTGCGGCAAAGAACTCACCCACGGAGAAAAAAATTGTGCAACCTTCAGCTCTTTCTCCCATCAACCGGTCCAATAGGCCCAACCCGAAGCATAGTCTAGTAACAAAAGGTCCAATAAACACATTCTGAACCTTAGGCTTTTGCTGGGTCTGGAGCCACTTTCTAGCTTGAACGCCCATGTTGATGCCAACCTCATTCTCCATGCACCACATGTAAAACAAATCCTACTTGTATACCTTGTTGCGATTTTTGGTTCTGCCTGTGAGATTTATAGCAAAGGCTAATCTGATAGCCTTTAGAGCATTGCGGGTGATGAGGTTTGCCTTTAAGTTTGAAGAGTTGTATGGGGCATTGTTTGTGATGCTTCTCCAATATTGCTAAGCAACTGTGTCTGAATCAAAATCCTCCTTAAAGTCCTTGAAATATGGCATGGACACACTCACGGCATCATGGAATCCGAGCGTAACACCCAAAGTGTTGATAGACATACTGTAGTGGTTGCCGAATAGAGTGAACAAAATGGATTCTCTTGCATTATTGACCTCCTTTCGAATTTCCAAGGTCGCCAAGAATTCATAAGTAACATGCGCATAGGGGGGTCCTTGTAATACCCCGTATTTTCCTAACATTATTATTTTATCCTAAGATATTGACATTCATAAGTTATGATCTTCAGATATTTCAAAAGAATTTTTATAAGTAAGTATAGTTGTTATTAAGCTGCGATCATACGTCCTGGTCACGAACCGTAAAAATTTTAGGAACTAGTATTCGGACCCGTTTGTCCTAGGAAATGGATTTTTAGACACCATACTATTATTCTGGAACTTCCTATTTAATTAGATTAGCGCATAGCAGCCAAAATTTATTTGTGATCGTACCTCGCGAAATTTCGCAGTGTACCGAACCTAGCCCAATTTTGAGGGTTAGTATGGAAATAATTTTTAGTTTCGGAAATTATTCTATCTGGATTATTTTCCACCGAAACTTTATCTGTTTGGACCCCAACTGATAAGGTTGGAGATATTTTATTATTTTATTTTTTTTTTCCAATCTTATCACATAAGATTGTGATGTAGTATAAAAGCCAATTTTTTTTCCTTTTTCCCTTGCTTTTGCCGAAATGAAGAGGAGAGGAGAGAGAGAGAGATCATCTTCACCATTCTTCTTCCTCCATTGCTTCCATAGCTAATTTCCTTCACATCTCTCAAGAACGTTCGGTAAATCTTCGATTTTATTCGGTAAAAAGTTATATTTTCCTTCCTAGAGCATGAATTTGAGAGTAATTTCTTGAAATCTCTTGTTATGGTGTTGATTGTGATCTTAGGATTTTAAGGTGAAATTGGGGAAATCAACTCCAAAAGTCTTCTACGAGGACTAGTAACCCGGTTGAGGTAAGGAATTCCCTTAAGTTGGTTTAGTCACTTGAAATTAGATAATTGATTATTTGGTTGAAACATGGTGTTTTGGAGCTTTGGGAATATTTTTGTATACATGTTCATAGCTTGGATATGCATGTATATGTTGTATTTATGCCCATATAGGCTTATACTTGTGAAAATAGTGAAAAGAAATCAGGATAGATTCTGGCTGTAACTTCCGAGATTTATTGGGAAAAATTGGTAGGTATTTTGATCCTATTTTTTTTAGGCATGTAGTTCTATAAGTGTAGAACCCGCATATAAAATTTCATAATGATCGGAGTAGTATAAGTATGGTTTTCGAATTTTTCTCCAAAACTGGTCCAGAGAGAAAAATTCTGGACAGCACACTGCCAAGGGCAAAGNGTTGATGCCAACCTCATTCTCCATGCACCACATGTAAAACAAATCCTACTTGTATACCTTGTTGCGATTTTTGGTTCTGCCTGTGAGATTTATAGCAAAGGCTAATCTGATAGCCTTTAGAGCATTGCGGGTGATGAGGTTTGCCTTTAAGTTTGAAGAGTTGTATGGGGCATTGTTTGTGATGCTTCTCCAATATTGCTAAGCAACTGTGTCTGAATCAAAATCCTCCTTAAAGTCCTTGAAATATGGCATGGACACACTCACGGCATCATGGAATCCGAGCGTAACACCCAAAGTGTTGATAGACATACTGTAGTGGTTGCCGAATAGAGTGAACAAAATGGATTCTCTTGCATTATTGACCTCCTTTCGAATTTCCAAGGTCGCCAAGAATTCATAAGTAACATGCGCATAGGGGGGTCCTTGTAATACCCCGTATTTTCCTAACATTATTATTTTATCCTAAGATATTGACATTCATAAGTTATGATCTTCAGATATTTCAAAAGAATTTTTATAAGTAAGTATAGTTGTTATTAAGCTGCGATCATACGTCCTGGTCACGAACCGTAAAAATTTTAGGAACTAGTATTCGGACCCGTTTGTCCTAGGAAATGGATTTTTAGACACCATACTATTATTCTGGAACTTCCTATTTAATTAGATTAGCGCATAGCAGCCAAAATTTATTTGTGATCGTACCTCGCGAAATTTCGCAGTGTACCGAACCTAGCCCAATTTTGAGGGTTAGTATGGAAATAATTTTTAGTTTCGGAAATTATTCTATCTGGATTATTTTCCACCGAAACTTTATCTGTTTGGACCCCAACTGATAAGGTTGGAGATATTTTATTATTTTATTTTTTTTTTCCAATCTTATCACATAAGATTGTGATGTAGTATAAAAGCCAATTTTTTTTCCTTTTTCCCTTGCTTTTGCCGAAATGAAGAGGAGAGGAGAGAGAGAGAGATCATCTTCACCATTCTTCTTCCTCCATTGCTTCCATAGCTAATTTCCTTCACATCTCTCAAGAACGTTCGGTAAATCTTCGATTTTATTCGGTAAAAAGTTATATTTTCCTTCCTAGAGCATGAATTTGAGAGTAATTTCTTGAAATCTCTTGTTATGGTGTTGATTGTGATCTTAGGATTTTAAGGTGAAATTGGGGAAATCAACTCCAAAAGTCTTCTACGAGGACTAGTAACCCGGTTGAGGTAAGGAATTCCCTTAAGTTGGTTTAGTCACTTGAAATTAGATAATTGATTATTTGGTTGAAACATGGTGTTTTGGAGCTTTGGGAATATTTTTGTATACATGTTCATAGCTTGGATATGCATGTATATGTTGTATTTATGCCCATATAGGCTTATACTTGTGAAAATAGTGAAAAGAAATCAGGATAGATTCTGGCTGTAACTTCCGAGATTTATTGGGAAAAATTGGTAGGTATTTTGATCCTATTTTTTTTAGGCATGTAGTTCTATAAGTGTAGAACCCGCATATAAAATTTCATAATGATCGGAGTAGTATAAGTATGGTTTTCGAATTTTTCTCCAAAACTGGTCCAGAGAGAGAAAAATTCCGGACAGCACACTGCCAAGGGCAAAGATGGAATTTTCTGTGTTTATTCGCGGA
>NC_044918.1:28195839-28202418 GCF_003576645.1 Ipomoea triloba
CCAAAACTGGTCTCCAGAGAGAAAAATTCTGGACAGCACACTGCCAAGGGCAAAGATAAAATTTTCTGTGTTTATTCGCGGACCAAAATGACCAAAACTTTTTATGGACATCAAGTACTATAAGTTGGGATTCTACCATAAAAATTTCAAGTGAAAAAGAGTTCGGGAACTATTTTTACCGGCTCAATCTTTCGGACTGCGCCAAGCTGAATTTTCTGAATTATGCTTAGTATGATTATAGATGTGTTAATGATAATTGTGAGGTAGTTAGTGAGTTAATGGTGATAAAGTTAGGTAAAGATATTATTATGATGTGTATTGAGGAAATTGTCATATGGAAATGTTGAGATAAAGGTTGTATATGGTGAATCTTGAGAAAGTAGTTGTTGTATTTTTTCTGGTTATGGTTAGGCAATGACCTTACCTATTAGAATTTATATATATTTGGATGTACGATATCCTCAAGTTATGATCTAATGGTGTTGATCATAGTGGAAGTTGTTGAGGACGATAGTTAAGGATGTTGGTTGATTTTAAGTGTGAGATGGACATATGAAGTGTATCCAAAAATGTTTATGAAAACTTACGTTGAAAAACGTATGCTATTTTGATATAAAGGTTGTCAAAACCTTATTGTTTGAGAAAATGATGTTTGAAAATCCTTCAGGGGCTAAAGAGGTAGCCGATTTCAAATATTGGACTCATTGGTGAAATATGTCCAAAAGAAATGATTTGAGTAAGAAAAATTGAAGGAAGAATCATGTTTTCAAAACCGTAGTTTCTAAAGTAAGTTGAGGAGGACCTTGATTGACCCACGGGTGGCTTTAAGTGCCCTTGCCCAGTGGTCGTTATATTATATTGTATTGTTAGAGCGAAGTCTATTCGCCGTTATGTCGTCATGTTGGGATAAGGAGAGGTGCCCACGGGAAGGCTTGAGTGCCACGGCCCGGGGTTGGGATAAGGGAGGAACCTACGGGAGGGCTGGAGTGCCATGGCCCGAGGTTGTAGGCCTCACTCTTACTATATGAAACTAAGGAAGTTTTAAAAATGAGTAAAGAGTTACTCTGTAACGTCTTTGAGAAAGAAATGATTTTGTCTTACGAGACGAGTGGATTTTGATTCACTGAACGATATACTATTTTCCAAATGATTATGTTTTCAAACCTTTGTCTACTTTTGAGTGACATCGGATTTCCTTACTTAGCCGTCGCGCTAACTGCACTTCAATGTGTTTCTTATCAGTTGCAGATTAGTGTGGGCCCCTGTAGCCGATGAGCTCGGAATAGAAGGGAAGTACAGGTTGAGGTCTACTCTTTGATGTAGACAGGGATTGTTATTAATGTTGTAAGTTTAGCCTGTGCACTTAGAGTGGAGTTTGTCAAAGAGGTGATAGAATTCACTCTAGGTGTGGCGGNGTCCAGAGAGAAAAATTCTGGACAGCACACTGCCAAGGGCAAAGATAAAATTTTCTGTGTTTATTCGCGGACCAAAATGACCAAAACTTTTTATGGACATCAAGTACTATAAGTTGGGATTCTACCATAAAAATTTCAAGTGAAAAAGAGTTCGGGAACTATTTTTACCGGCTCAATCTTTCGGACTGCGCCAAGCTGAATTTTCTGAATTATGCTTAGTATGATTATAGATGTGTTAATGATAATTGTGAGGTAGTTAGTGAGTTAATGGTGATAAAGTTAGGTAAAGATATTATTATGATGTGTATTGAGGAAATTGTCATATGGAAATGTTGAGATAAAGGTTGTATATGGTGAATCTTGAGAAAGTAGTTGTTGTATTTTTTCTGGTTATGGTTAGGCAATGACCTTACCTATTAGAATTTATATATATTTGGATGTACGATATCCTCAAGTTATGATCTAATGGTGTTGATCATAGTGGAAGTTGTTGAGGACGATAGTTAAGGATGTTGGTTGATTTTAAGTGTGAGATGGACATATGAAGTGTATCCAAAAATGTTTATGAAAACTTACGTTGAAAAACGTATGCTATTTTGATATAAAGGTTGTCAAAACCTTATTGTTTGAGAAAATGATGTTTGAAAATCCTTCAGGGGCTAAAGAGGTAGCCGATTTCAAATATTGGACTCATTGGTGAAATATGTCCAAAAGAAATGATTTGAGTAAGAAAAATTGAAGGAAGAATCATGTTTTCAAAACCGTAGTTTCTAAAGTAAGTTGAGGAGGACCTTGATTGACCCACGGGTGGCTTTAAGTGCCCTTGCCCAGTGGTCGTTATATTATATTGTTAGAGCGAAGTCTATTCGCCGTTATGTCGTCATGTTGGGATAAGGAGAGGTGCCCACGGGAAGGCTTGAGTGCCACGGCCCGGGGTTGGGATAAGGGAGGAACCTACGGGAGGGCTGGAGTGCCATGGCCCGAGGTTGTAGGCCTCACTCTTACTATATGAAACTAAGGAAGTTTTAAAAATGAGTAAAGAGTTACTCTGTAACGTCTTTGAGAAAGAAATGATTTTGTCTTACGAGACGAGTGGATTTTGATTCACTGAACGATATACTATTTTCCAAATGATTATGTTTTCAAACCTTTGTCTACTTTTGAGTGACATCGGATTTCCTTACTTAGCCGTCGCGCTAACTGCACTTCAATGTGTTTCTTATCAGTTGCAGATTAGTGTGGGCCCCTGTAGCCGATGAGCTCGGAATAGAAGGGAAGTACAGGTTGAGGTCTACTCTTTGATGTAGACAGGGATTGTTATTAATGTTGTAAGTTTAGCCTGTGCACTTAGAGTGGAGTTTGTCAAAGAGGTGATAGAATTCACTCTAGGTGTGGCGGTAGCACCCGGTTTTCTGTTGATATGATGTAAGCTTCCACAGCGTTTTATTACGGATTTTGTAATAAATGTAAGAGTTGAAAATTGGGGTGTTACAGTCCTCTCCACTCAAATAGATAGCGGAGCTGTGGGTGCCTGAGAAGCCCGTTTACTTCATCCAAACAACCGAATTCTCTTAAAATGTTGTCGTCGAAGTGACGACCAACGGAAAGCTGCTTCCCTTTATAATTATCTATTGTTGTAAGTTGGATGGGTGTCAAATGTCGTAATGACCTTGACCCCGGCTCCTGCGGAGCTTGTTGAGCTATAGCTTGTTGTCGTGTCCTCGATCGACTCGATTCACCATGATCATGCTTTGATTTCTTTGCGATTTCCTTTGAGCGTCCCATCCTTGATGTTGATGGTTTTTATCTTCTTTGAAGGTAAAAAGTAAAAGATGTGTTCAAACCTTGAGTTTGGGTTCTTCCTTGCGTGGATAAGAGAAGAAAAATATGGATTTTGGAGCAAAATGGCGTGGGAGATCCGAATGAGGGTTTTAAATCCGTAGGAGGCTTTCACGCCGGTCACACGTGCGTGGGAGCTCTCTGTCTCGCTCCCACGCATGGCTACACGCGTGTGAGCGTGCGTGGGAAGCTACTGCTTCGTTCCCACGCACGGCTACACACGTGTGAGCTCACGTGGCAGTCCTCTGCATTGTTTTCTTCCGGTTTTGGTCTTTCCCTTCACACCTAAGTCCAAACTTAGCCTTTCCAAAGCAATTTTTAGTCCCGACTCCTACAAGTTAGTCCTCAAAACATTGTTCTATTTGATTGTAGCAATTTATTGGAATAAAAAAAAACATTAAAAACGAAAGCATAAAAATGATGTAAAACATATTATTAAAATCTTGGGTTGCCTCCCAAGTAGCGCCACGGTTTACGTCATTGGCTAGACGCATCATACCTTGTTTAGCATTCAACCATATTCCTTGGTAGTGGGTAAGAAGCATTTTGGTACCCACGTGTTTTTCCATGTAAGCTTATCATTTTTCCACTTTAGTTTTGGTTTCATCTTTGGTTTGACCTTTGCCCTTTCATCGTCATTAGTTCCTTCTTTCGCTCTTTCCATTTCATCATTTATGGCTTGTCCCTCGAATCTCAGGGTAATTTCACCTGAACTTACATCTATTCGTGCACGACAAGTAGCCAGAAATGGTCTTCCAAGAATTAAGGATTCATGGGGATCATCATCACCCATCTTACAAACAATAAAATCGACAGGCACAAGAAATTTTCCTATTCTTACTAGAACATCTTCCGCTAAGCCTTCAGGATATCGTGTGGTTCCGTCAGCTAAACGTAGAGTCAGCCTTGTCGGTTTCAAACATGGTAAGTTTAATTTCTCAAAAAGATTTGAAGACATGACATTAATAGAAGCACCAAGATCAGCAAGAGCGTTTTGGGGTTCCATGTTCTGTATAGAACAAGGAATCAACAAAGCTCCAGGGTCACCCTTCTTTCTGGGGTAACCCTCAGTCAAGCAAGCCGAAGATTCTTGGCTTAAACAGGTAAAATTATCACAAATGTTGATAAGTGCCAAAAGTAGCCGTATTTTAAGGGTCATTTAGGTGTGAAATATGCTATAATAAATGTCTATTAGGCCTAGAAACATGCTAAGATAGGGTAATTTCATTGCATATAGGTCTAGGGACTTATCATATGTGTTTCAATATAATTTGCACAATTCTTGCACCTCGTAGGGCATTCCGGCGACATTTCAGTAAAACGGACGTAACCGGAGCTAGGAATGTCCGAATGAGGCGAGGCAGGTGGCTATGGAACCGTATCGTCGAGAGCTACAACATAGAAGAAGACAGCAGAAGCAAACCACGCATGCTCACACGCGTGTGAGCACGCGTGGTTG
The DNA here is from genome assembly GCF_003576645.1 of Ipomoea triloba. Taxonomy (NCBI): domain Eukaryota; kingdom Viridiplantae; phylum Streptophyta; class Magnoliopsida; order Solanales; family Convolvulaceae; genus Ipomoea; species Ipomoea triloba. The sequence continues at coordinate 28,200,553 of NC_044918.1, forward strand.
CTTACTGGATTGCTCCCACGCACGCTCACACGCGTGTGAGCCGCGTGGACGCGACACAGCGTAGAAATAATTAGGGCGAGATTTTGGAGGCTATATATATGGCCTCTATAGGTTTTTCAGATCAGTCCCCAATAAATTCCAGCAGCCATAGAATAATTTTAGATTAAGTTTCTTGGGGTTTTCCTCCCCTCTTTGGGGAAAATACCTTTTCTTATATTAGATCCAATTCAAGAGCAAGAATGAAGATTGGAATTCCAAGAACAAAGTGTAAAAGAGTCCATTCTTTTGGATGGTAACTTCTCTCCTTAATATCTTAATCCAATACTTGTTTTCTTTAAGATTTCCATTTCTTCTTCTTGTTTCTTTATTATGCTAGAGTAGATTAGAAAGGGCATTGGTGGCCCCAAGGTTAATCTATGTGGATGTTTGATATAAATTGCTAGATTAAATGTGAGCTTTTTGATTGTTGGATGATGAACTTGTGTGGATGATGTTCATAATGCTTTGTGCCTAAGTGTGGCCACATTAGGTAGCAAACCCAAAGGAAGTGAGTGTGTGCGCGATAGCGGCCACTCATGAGTCTCACTCACCCACATCTCCGCTCTTAGTCCGAAAGGACAAGATCCGAGAGGAGTGGTAGACAAAGTGTTCGATGAAATGCCCCAACCGAATGAGGACGTGGGAGTCCAAGTGTGACGCCACTTGGTGATGTGTAACACCCCTCGGGCCGGCTTACCGTACATCCTGAGGAGTATGGCTTGCCGTACAACCCAAGGTGTTACCGCCACACCCAAAACAAGTTCTATCATCCCTTTGACAGACCCCGCTTCAGGTGCACAGGCTAAAAGAAACTTACTCAACACACACAGTCACTCACTTTGAAATAACATACAAGATATATATATATATATATATATAAATATTTACAAAGTAAGTACCGGAAATTTTTGCCTAACGGCCAACATAAGTTTAAAGCCATACATGTCCCCACTAACCAAGATCAGTCACTCCCCTGGCTACAAAATATATTTACACAAAAGGAATAAACCCCTACAGATCCTTCTGTGCATCCTGCTTACACGATCTGGAGATACGTCGGACCCGTAAACTCACCCCAGACAAGATGCCATTCCCCTTCGTACCATGTGATATGGTCCCAGACAAGATGCCATTCCCCTTCGTACCATGTGATATGGTCTAGGAACCGGGAAGCGACTATGACCATAGACCTGATATGGTCTAGGAACCGGGAAGCGACTATGACCATAGACCACTCCTCCCAACTCTCGCGGGAAGCGACTATGACCATAGACCACTCCTCCCAACTCTCGAGAGGACTCGGGTCCCAAGGGTAAGGATAAAAAACTATAAACTCTAGGGGTTACTTCCTACCAGCACCTCGATGGGGTAAAAACCAAAAGTGGCCTGTACGTCAGGACCATCAGGAATAGGAAGAACACTATTTACTGCCGGTGAGCTATTGGGAGCTGTAGGAGCATAGCCAGGCGCATAAGGGTCCTTATATAATAAATTTAGGGGTGGATTAAAGTGACAAGTGTCACAGCTGGAAATCTTGGAAAAAATATCTTAACATGGACTGTTTGGGGTTAAAACAGATGAAATTTTGGTAGGAAATAATTTAAATAGAATATTCTTGAAACTAAAATTTTATTCCAGTCAAAAGCTCCAATTTGGGCTAGGTTCGGTACACCGCAGAATCTTCGCGATGTACGATCAAAAATAATTTTTGCTGCTATGGGCTAATTTAATTCAATAGGAAATTCAAAAATAATGGTATGGTGTCTAGAAATCCCTTTTCTAGGACAAACGAGTCCAAATACTAGTTCCTAAATTTAATTTTTTTTT
>NC_044918.1:28203414-28227114 GCF_003576645.1 Ipomoea triloba
TTTTTTTTTTTACGGTTCGTGACCGGCACGAACGATCACAGCTTGATAACAACTATATTTCCTTATAAAAATCCTTTTGACGCATCGGTCACTCATCTCAGGTATGTCTTAGCTTAAAACATATTTCTCGAACCTTAATCTGATCCGGAAATGACGAGGGGTTACAGTCTACCCTCCTTAAAAAGGTTTCGTCCCCGAAACTTCGGTCTTAACATCTAAGGTTTCAGGGTAAGCTACTCACAATAGAATAGATGTAGCAAATTAGCACATAATTAACTTAGGCATACCACAAGTAGGTTGATCCTACATACCTTAGTCAAACAATTCGGGATACCGTTCCCTCATGACATCTTCCAACTCCCAGGTGGCTTCTTCCACCAAATGGTTGGACCACAATACTTTGACCATTTTTATGGACCTTTTTCGGGTATCTCGGGTCTTAACATCCAAGATTTTCACCGGTCTTTCCTCATAAGATAAGTTCACATCCAGAGTCATCTCCTATAGGAATTATCGTATGCCTGTTATAACATAACCTTAATAATCTTTATAGTTCAATCCAAGAGTTTTACTCACCTCGGGTTGAAGCACATGTGAATCATCGCGTACATATTTTCTCAATTGGGACACGTGGAACACGTTATGAACTCGATCTAGCACAGCAGGTAGTGCTAATCGGTAAGCTACTTCCCCAATTCTTTCTAGTACTTCATACGGTCCAATGTACCTTGGACTCAGTTTCCCCTTCTTCCCAAATCTCATTACTCCTTTTGTAGGAGATATCTTTAGTAATACCTGCCAATAGTGAAACTCTCAGTTGTGGTTTTCTCATTTCTAACAGTCATCCTAATATAAAAATGATTGTCTTACCCTATCACCCTCTTGGAATTCAACTGATTGTCTCTTTAAATCAGCATACGACTTCTGCCGGTCCTGTGCGGCCTTCATTCTTTCCCGAATCAATTTGATCCTTCCTGTCATTTCTTGCAGATATTCAGGTCCTAGTATCACAGGACTAACCAAATCTTCCCAACAGAGTGGACTCCTGCACTTTTGTCCATACAAGGCTTCATACGGTGACATTTGGATACTGACATGGTAACTATTATTGTAAGAAAACTCAATTAAATCCAAATGTTCATCCCACGATCCTTGGAAATCTAGTGCACAAGCCCTTAACATATCCTCCAAAGTTTGTATGGTCCTCTCGGTTTGCCCATCAGTCATAGGATGAAAGGCAGTACTGAATTTCAATGCTGTACCCAGAGCTGCTTGTAAAGCTTGCCAGAACTGAGACAAGAATCGGGAATCCCTGTCCGAAACAATGTCCTTGGGTACTCCATGATACTTAACAACTTGGCTCACATACGCTTTTGCCAACTGAGTCATAGTCCAAGTGTCTTTCATGGCAATAAACCTTGCTGTCTTGGTAAGTCTGTCAACGATTACCCATATTTTATCTTTTCCTGACCTTGTTAGTGGCAGTCCTCCCACAAAGTCCATAGAGACAGAATCCCACTTCCATTGAGGTATCTCTAGAGGTTGTAGTAGGCCTTTTGGCTTACTCCTTTCTGCTTTAACTTTTTGACAGTTTAGACATTTAGCAACGAATTCCGCAACATCCTTCTTCATACCTGACCACCAGAAGTTCTGTTTCAGGTCTTTGTACAGTTTGTCCCCTCCAGGATGAACTGAATAGGGTGTATAATGGCCTTCTTTCATTAATTGTTCCATTATTTTCTTACAACCGGTAGGTATAACCCACCTACCTTGGAATCTCACACTACCATCTGCGTATAACTCAAATGGGCCATGTTTTCCATCAATCATTTTTCCCTTGATTTGGTTTAACCAGTTGTCCTCTCCTTGTGCTTGTTTGACTTCTTCGAATAGAGTTGGAGTGGCCGTCAGAGCACATAATTTCATTTCTTGTTCCACTTGTATGCTCATTTTTATTTCCAGATTAAGTCTCTGGAAATCCTTACATAACTGGTCAGGCAATACCCAAAGGGCATGATTTGATTTCCGGCTCAGTGCATCCGCTACCTTGTTTGCCTTACCTTCTTGATACTGGATCTCCAAATCATAATCCTTAATCAACTCTAGCCATCTTCTCTGTCTCAAATTTAGATCTCTCTGGGTAAAGATGTACTTTAAACTCTTATGATCTGTAAAAATTTTGCAAGTGACTCCATAGAGATAGTGTCGCCAAATTTTAAGAGCGAACACCACAGCTGCTAATTCCAGATCATGAGTTGGGTAGTTAACCTCGTGTGTTTTCAATTGACGAGATGCATAAGCTATCACTCTTCCATTTTGCATCAAAACACATCCCAATCCCTTGTGAGATGCATCCGTGTATAGTTCGTAACCTTCGGTTCCAATAGGTAAGGTTAACACTGGAGCAGTTGTTAACCTCTTCTTAAGTTCCTGGAATGCATGCTCGCATTCATCACTCCAGTTATACTTGGTTGTTTTCTTGAGTAGATTTGTTAATGGTTTGGCTATTCTTGAGAAGTCTTGCACAAATCTTCGATAATAGCCTGCCAAACCCAAGAAACTACGGACTTCTGTGATCGACTTGGGTGCTTCCCATTCAATTACAGCTCTGATTTTTGTTGGGTCCACTGCGACTCCTTCCTTGGTGATTACATGCCCAAGAAATGCTACCTCATTCTTCCAAAACTCACACTTGGACAACTTTGCAAAAAGTTTCTCCTCCCTCAATATCTGTAACACCGTTCTTAAATGTTTCTCGTGTTCCTTCAGTGTCTTTGAGTAGACCAAGATGTCGTCTATGAAGGCAACGACAAACTTGTCCAGATATGGAAGGAGAATTCTGTTCATCAGGTCCATGAAGGTTGCCGGCGCATTCGTTACTCCAAACGGCATGACTGTGAATTCATAATGGCCATATCTTGTTCGGAATGCCGTTTTGGATATGTCCTGCTTCGCCACTCTCACCTGATGATACCCTGATCGCAAATCAATCTTGGAAAACACACCAGCCCCCCTTAATTGATCAAATAGGTCATCAATTCTGGGCAACGGGTACTTGTTCTTTACTGTAACCCGATTCAATTCTCTATAATCGATACACAGTCTTAGACTCCCGTCTTTCTTCTTTACAAATAATACTGGTGCGCCCCAAGGTGATATGCTTGGTCTAATGAATCCTTTTTCCAACAGCTCTGCCAGTTGGGCCTTCAACTCCTCCATCTCTTTTGGTGCCATTCTGTAAGGTGCTTTTGAGATGGGCGAGGTTCCTGGCACAAGATCGATATTGAATTCCACCTCTCTCTCGGGCGGCATCTCCGTAAGCTCATCGGGAAACACATCGGGAAACTCACACACAATAGGGATTTGATTGATCTCAGGTTCTTTTTTCTCAACATTGTGTACCAAGCAGAGGCACACATCACATCCCTTTTTAGCGTACTTCCTCAACTTCTGCATTGTCATTAACTTGGACTCAGGTGGTTTTGCAATCCCTCGGTAGGATATTCTTCTCCCCTTCGGCCCACGCAAAACTACTTTCCTCTCGTTACACTCTATTCGGGCTCTGTATTTCTCCAACCAGTCCATTCCCAATACTACATCCAGACCTTCTAGTTCAAATCGAATGAGATTCCCGAGGAAGTTAACTCCGGTTATTTCTATCGAAACATTCTCATACCCATCTTTACATGCTACTACTAGTCCTGAAGCAGTTTTCACATTCAAATCTAATCTAGCGGTAGGCTCTAGTTTCAATTTATCAGCAAATATAGAGGATATAAAAGAATTAGTAGCTCCAGTATCAAACAATACCAAACCAGGCACTGAGTTTATCGGAAATATACCAGTTACAACGTCGCCAGTTTGAGCTTGCGTGTGGTTGACGACGTAGATTCGGCCTTGGTTCCCCGTGCTGCTTTCTTCCACTGGTGCTTTTCCTTTGTTACTGGGACCTGCAGAGATATTTAATGGTCTGCCCCTATTGACTTGTGGCGTGTTAGATCCCTTGCTTCCAGTCTCGGTGGGTTTTTGGTTGTTCTTCCCATTGAATCCTCTCCCTGGACTGTTATTCTGTGAGTTCGTCCGGGAATTATCTACCCTGGATTGGCACTCGTTGGCTTTGTGTCCTAAGAGACCGCACTTGTAGCACCTGATCCTCATTCCTTGGCAATTTTCCCCAGGATGATTTCGTCCACACCTTCGACAATTAAATTGTTTCCCTTGACTTGCTCCTTCCCTCCTTCCTACCTGCCTTGAGTAGGATCCTGATTGGGTAGGCTTCTGACTCTCCCCCTTAGATGTTCCTGACCTATCGTCAGCTTTTCTCTTTTTCCGACCATAGACTTCTTGTTGATCTAAATACACTTGATAATGATCCGATGCTCTGTTGTATGCTTCCCTGAGAGTAGAGCACATAAATGGTGCGATTGCACTTCTCACTCCCCAATCTAACCCCCTTACAAATCGCCTCGCCTTGCTTGCCTCATCGGGTACGATATCTTGCGCAAATCTCATCAACTCCACATACTTACCATGATAATCTTGCACCGTTGTTCCCTGTTGTTTCAACCGCAAGAATTCTTCACACTTGATGCCCTTAATTCGTTCGGTATAGAATTGACCTCTTAATTCCGTTTTGAACTCTTCCCAGCCAAACCCTGGGCCTTGCAGAAGATCTGGTCCCACCATTGACCACCAATCATCCGCAGCTTTGGTCAGGTAGTATACTGCAGAAGACACCCGCTGCTCCTCGGGACAATTCACAGCGTTTAGCAGTTTGTCAAAGGTTCTGATCCATTCTTCAAGGATCACCGGGTCTTCCTCCCCTGCATAGAACGGTGGTTGTCTAGCTGCTATAGCTTTAGTAATATCAACCCGTGGTTGCACTGGGGCTTGATTATGAGCTTGCTGAGCCATCATGAACTCAGCTGGGGCTTGATTATGAGCTTGCTGAGCCATCATGAACTCAGACATCTGTTCCATTGCCATAGCCATACGGTCCATTGCCGAGACATCGCTGCTATCCCCAGCAGGTACGTTTCGCCTAGGAGGCATTTTACTAGACGACAAACACAAGTTAGTGTCAAAAGGGTAAGAATTCTTAAGAAGTTAACTAGCTAAGCGGTTAGCCTAGTAATTACTCAAGTCTTAAAGGGCAACTTCCCCCTATTTCAACCAGATGCTTTGCTTAGCATAGCAGTTAGTCATGCAATATGCTATCAACCCTACTTGCAATACTCATGAGCAATGATTAACACATGCAAGCAATCACAATTACATACCAAATAATTCAATCAACCAGAATCAAGAGATTCTGTAAAGTACAGATGAGGTACCCCCTTTTATGCTGCCTGGTTTCCTGCTCTGCTCCAGAAGCTCATACTTAACCCTAGCTGAAATAGTGACTTAGGGCAGTCTTAACAACTTAAGCTGACTCAAATTAAGGCTTTGGCACAACCTAGGTTATGACACTACCTAGGCTCTGATACCACTTTGTAACACCCCTCGGGCCGGCTTACCGTACATCCTGAGGAGTCTGGCTTGCCGTACAACCCAAGGTGTTACCGCCACACCCAAAACAAGTTCTATCATCCCTTTGACAGACCCCGCTTCAGGTGCACAGGCTAAAAGAAACTTACTCAACACACACAGTCACTCACTTTGAAATAACATACAAGATATATATATATATATATAAATATTTACAAAGTAAGTACCGGAAATTTTTGCCTAACGGCCAACATAAGTTTAAAGCCATACATGTCCCCACTAACCAAGATCAGTCACTCCCCTGGCTACAAAATATATTTACACAAAAGGAATAAACCCCTACAGACCTTCTGTGCATCCTGCTTACACGATCTGGAGATACGTCGGACCCGTAAACTCACCCCAGACAAGATGCCATTCCCCTTCGTACCATGTGATATGGTCTAGGAACCGGGAAGCGACTATGACCATAGACCACTCCTCCCAACTCTCGGGAGGACTCGGGTCCCAAGGGTAAGGATAAAAAACTATAAACTCTAGGGGTTACTTCCTACCAGCACCTCGATGGGGTAAAAACCAAAAGTGGCCTGTACGTCAGGACCATCAGGAATAGGAAGAACACTATTTACTGCCGGTGAGCTATTGGGAGCTGTAGGAGCATAGCCAGGCGCATAAGGGTCGGCGCCACTCATCCGCTGCACAAAAACGTCGTAGTCCATGCCACGACCTACACCTTCTGACGAACTAGGGGAGTTCGTCGGACTGCGAGAACTAACGCTGGACTCCATCTGAAAGCAACACATTGAAGTGTAGTTAGCGCGACGGCTAAGCAAGGAGATCCGCGGATCGCCCAAACTTAAATAAAGGTTTTCTAAAACATATATTTTTGATTACAGTATGACAACACAGTGAAACATATACGTACGTAGAAGAAATCATATCACTTAGTCAAATTGGACTTCTCTTACAAATAGGAAATAATATTTTCCTCCAGTCAAACCTGTAGTTATTCAAACTAGTTTTCAACCATTCCTCTCAAGGAGCTTTCCATCAATTTCCATCTCATCTCCGCTACAGAATAGCCATATCTCCTTACAAAAATTCACTTAGTTTCTTCTTCGAAAGTGTGAGGCCTTTGGAGCACTCTAATTGTCTCCCTCTTTGACCACTTGGATCATTGATCGGGGTAGTGGTCGTCCCCCGATCTAACGCTGATCCCTTGGCACCAGGTACGTTAAAATGATTCCCAGTCGGCCTAACCGGGTCCGTTAAAACGAAACCTGCCCGCAATAATCGGGGTATCTATACCTTAAGTGTGCACACCCCCGTGGGAATACCGCATCCGACGAGTTATATAGTACCCAGCGACTAGACGTCGCATAAGTATGAATTGGATGTCATACGGCACAACATTTAATATGTAACAACCGCTGGGCAAGGGCACTTCATGCAGAGCATATGCCACCCGTGGGTTAGTCAAGGTCCTCCTCCTCTTGCTCAGAAACTAAGGTTTTCCTTCTCTTTTCTCTTTAACGACATTGGTTTTAACCATTTCTTTTCAGAAATTCAGCTTGGCGCAGTTTGAAAGATCGAGCCGGTAAGAATAGTTCCCGAACTCTTTTTCACTTGAAATTTTTTTGGTAGAACCCTAACTCATAGTACTTGATGTTCATAAAAAGTTTTAGTCATCTAGGTTCACGAATTTACACAGAAAATTCCCTTTTTGCCCTTGGCAGTGTGCTGTCCGGATTTTTCTTCTCTCTGGACCAGTTTTGGAAAATAATTTTGAAACCACACTTATACTACTCCAAAAATTATGAAATTTTTATGGTAGCATCTACACGTATAGAACTACATGTATAAAAAAAATTGGATCAAAATACCTTACCGATTTTTCCCAAAAATTCACGGAAGTCACTGCCAGAAACTAGCTTGATTTTATTTCAATATTTTCACAAGTATAAGCCTATATGGCATAAGCATAATTTATACATACACCTTATATACACCATATACAGGCAACTTATACTAAACATTTTTACTAAATTTCACCAAGTCACAATCAACCATCAATTATTCAAATTTGAGCAATCTAGTCCAACTTAAGGGAACTCCTTACCTCCAAAGTAGTTAATATTGTCTTAAAGATGCTTTTGGTGGATTTTTCCCAATTCCTTCTTGAAACCCTAGCTCCCAATTCATCATCATAACAACAAGATTCAAGAAATCAAGACTTAGATTCTTAAACTAGGAAAGGAAATAAAAGAAATCAAGACTTAGATTCTTAAACTAGGAAAGGAAATAAAGCTATCTACCGAATAAAATTAAAGTTTTACCGAATCTTTGATGAAGATGTGAAGAAGGATTGGTTATGGAGTTCTTAAGACTTGAGGTTGAAGATGAAGAAAATTCCCTCCTTTTCCTCTCCCTTGTTTCGGCCAAATGGGGAAAATGAAGACCAAAAATTCATTTCCCACTTATATAATAATATTTAGGGGTGGATTAAAGTGACAAGTGTCACAATCCTAGAAATCTTGGAAAAATATCTTAACATGGACTGTTTGGGGTTAAAACAGATGAAATTTTGGTAGGAAATAATTTAAATAGAATATTCTTGAAACTAAAATTTTATTCCAGTCAAAAGCTCCAATTTGGGCTAGGTTCGGTACACCGCAGAATCTTCGCGATGTACGATCAAAAATAAATTTTTGCTGCTATGGGCTAATTTAATTCAATAGGAAATTCAAAAATAATGATATGGTGTCTAGAAATCCCTTTTCTAGGACAAACGAGTCCAAATACTAGTTCCTAAATTATTTTTTTTTTTTTTTTTACGGTTCGTGACCGGCACGAACGATCACAGCTTGATAACAACTATATTTCCTTATAAAAATCCTTTTGACGCATCGGTCACTCATCTCAGGTATGTCTTAGCTTAAAACATATTTCTCGAACCTTAATCTGATCCGGAATGACGAGGGGTTACATGATGTGCCACGAACTCCCTAGTCTATTCCACATCTCTAGCTCACGAAACCATACAAGGATAATCCACATAGAGAAGCCTAAGGCCCTGATCTCCGTCTTTCCATTTATTTTACACAATCTTTATCAACCTTCTTACCCTCTTATCAATGAATCCAACCCCTAGCCATTCCCGTAACTCTTACCTTTCAACCTCCTAAAGGCCAACACTAATTCGTTCCAATTTGTCATCCTTGAGAGACACGACACTTGGGGAGTCTTGATTCTTCGTTTTACCACTTCACATTCACTCCCACTAAAACCACAACATCAAATGTCATTCTCAAACAATTCACGGCATTCTTTGTCTTTGAAAAATTTTCGGATAAAAGCATTAATTGTACCTTCTCGAGCCGTTTCTTTCTCTTTTGCACTTTTGATGTTGTCTCGTGGTAGCTCCTTTTCTTTTGGGCATTCTTCCAAAGTGGTTTTCTCTTTGTGTTCATTCATTGATATGGTTCATGAACCGCTCGCATTCTTCAATTCGAGATTGGGACTACAAGAGGTAGTCTTGTTTCTTTGGTCATCTACCTTACATTGACATTTTCCACAAATGGCATCCATTGGATCACATTTCTCATGTGTTTCTTCCTTTGCATCAATGGCGTTGACTCTCTCTTTCGGATTGTTTTCAGTGTTACTCGGGAGTTGTCCGTAGTGTCGGTCTAACATCATCTTAAACATTTGAGAAATTTGATTCTCAATTGTCTTAAGTGTGGCTTTAGACTCTTGTCGAAGACTAGAAATTTCTTGTCTAATCTCTTGAGTAATCTCTTGTTTCAGATTTGCCCGATCATTTTTGAGTTCCATGATCGTCCTTGTAAGTCTTTCATCTACTTCACGGATGTCATCCCTCCTTTGTTGAGTAAAATCAAGTTGAGAGTTGTATTGTGGCCTGAATTGGGTCATTTGATTTCCATTTCCTTGGTTTTGATTGTACATCAGTCTGTTCTTGTCATTTTTTCCTTGGTTTTGATTGTACATCAGTCTGTTCTTGTCATTTTGTCCATGGTTTTGATTGTACATCAGTCTGTTCTTGTCATTTTGTCCATATGCAGGCTTGTACATCAGTCTGTTCTTGTCATTTTGTCCATATGCAGGCTTGTTTCCATAGTTGTATTGTCCTCGCGCTTGATATCCATCATTGTTGCTATTGTTCCAACCCTCTCCCTATTTCCAATTGTTGTTTGATCTTTGGTTTTGTCCATAAGCATTGAAGTTTGAGTTCCTTTGGTAATCTACCACCTCAACTTGTTCAGATGCAGACAAAGAAGTGCAAATATTAGTGTCATGAGGTCCTCCACAGATATTACAATAAAGTGCCAATGCCATGCAAGGCTTAGGCTTTCCTTCTATTTTTTCTACCATAGCCTGTAGCTTTTTGATTTCGTGATTCATTGCTTCTATTTTGGCCTCATTCGCCACACGATTATCAACTTCATATATTCCTCCATGATCTCCTCTTCGGTCATACCAACAGGATGTGTTTTTAGATATTCTCTCGATTAGTTCTTCAACTTCTTGTAAGGCTAGGGAGACAAAGGCTCCGCTGGAGGATGAGTCAAGCAACATTTTTCCTTCATCTGTCAACCCTCCATAGAATGAGCTAATCATGTCCCATGGGTGCATCAGATCTTGTGGGCATTGCCTTTTAAGAACTTTGAATCTTCGCCAAGCCTCTCCCAAACTTTCAAGCCTTCTTGCTTGAATTCTTGTATCAGCCTTCTAATCCTCATAGTTTTTGTAATGGGAAAGAACTCGTTCATGAATTCACAATGCAACTGTTGCCACGTTCTGAAATGATTATCGTCTTGACTTTCCAACCATCGTGCTGCTTCTCCTATAACTGAAAATGGGAATAATTTTAGTCGGACTATTTCCTCGCTAACGCCTTCTTGTCTGTACATCCCACATGCTCGTATAAACCTTGTGATGTGTGCGTTGGGATCTTCAGATGGTAATCCCGAATATTGATTGTTCTGAACCAGTGTGAGAATAGTTGGATGCACGTGAAAGTTGACGTTCTCCATTGGGGGTACATAGATCGAGTTGTGCATGTTAAAATCCAGAGTCATGTAATATGCAATTGATCTTTGTGGTTCTTGAGGATTTTCATAATATTCTTCTTCACGAATGTTCTCTTGATTGTTTGCTCTGTTAGCTTATGGTTCTTCAACGATTGGTTCTTCATGGTTAATCGGTACTTGTGGATTAATTGGAACTGGGGGTGGATTTGGTACAGTTGTGCCTCTTCCTTGTAGATTTCTTGTTGCGCTTTATGAAGCCATTAGTGATCCTTGGGTATTTTTCCTTCTAGTTGCTCTATTAATTTCAGGAATGTAGGGTAGTAAACCTTGATTTCTTTTTGCTCGCGTGTGAATACCTAGGAAAATTATCAATGAAACAAAAATTTCCACAATTGACTAGAAGTAGTCAATTGGGTTAGTAGCAAAAACAAGTAAAAATAAAACAAGATTAAGTGGAATGGATTAACATTGCTCAAATCTAGCATTCATGCAATCAAAGTAAACAAAAACAAATGACAACCTATTGCCCTCCCCGGCAACGGCGCCATTTTGACATTGCGGTTTTTTGTGTGGTGTGATTCGTCAACAGATATTTATATGATAAAACAGAAAGTCTGTGACTCCCCAAGTGTCGGTCTCGAAGGAGGGACGTGGAGGTGTGTGCGTTCGGGAGTTTACTTGATTGGATCATGCATAGGATTCGAGTATGGTGAAGGGTGGATTTGTGAGTGAGAGTAGTTCATTTGGTTGGTTTGAGTGCAAAAGAGTAGTAAAGTAAAAAGGATTTTGTGAATATGTAAAAGGGGTAGGGATTGGATAGTGTTCATGAATATTGCATAGTGGAGTGTCTAAGGTCATGGATTAGGATTGCTAGGATATTGTCTATTCAAGAGTGTGTTGCCTTAGTCTTTTCCAACCTTTGTGTACTAAGGCTTCTTTGACTTAGGAGTGCCTTCAAGCATCCAAAGTTCTAAGAGGAATTTTATCAAACACTTAAGCTACACACTATCCTACTATTCTTAAGAAGTCCATAGGAACTATGATTGTGTCAAGCTTCAAATCCTAACTCTAATCAAAGACATGAAAGAGTCAAGAGCTCAATCTCTCATCTAAATTGGCCAAATCCAAACAAGATCTCATCAAAACAACAATCAATAGACAAGAATAGATAATCCATCAACACAAACTCATAGATCCAAGATATATAGATAAGATCATCACACAAGCAATATTCAATCACACAATCCAAATCCCTAGACTAAACTAGCTACTCATAATATGAAATGCAAGCAAAAGCTAATTTAATTCAAGAACAAGATAGCTAAAATTATAGAAATGAAATAGAGATCACCTAGAGAGAAGAAGATCTTCAATCCAAGCTTGCTAAAATGGAGATTGATCTAATCTAAAAAACTAAGAAAAATGGAGAAAGTTCTCCAAAGGAAAAACTAAGAAAAGGAAAACTAAATTTCTGGGAACTTTTCTGAAAATTCATCAAGGGGGTTTAAATAGTCTCCGAAATGACAACCCTAACTGAAATTCGCGCATCACCGTCTCCACACCATCCACACGCGTGTGAGCGTGCGTGGGAGGCTACTGGAAAGTTTTCATGCACGCTTACACGCGTGTGACCATCTAGTTTGGTCCTCCGGGGCTCCGTTTTTGCCTGGTTCGCTCTTTAAGCTCAACTTTTGCTTCTTTTTGCTCCGGGGCTCCTATTTCACTTCTTTTAAACTAAAAGTAGCTTCTGTGCATCAGTTAGTGATTTACAAGCATTTACGAACATAATTTACCAAGTAAGGATGCTATAGACGTGATAAAACACCCTAAAATGTGCCTGAAATAAGGGTATCTCAGAGTCTTATCAAATAACTTTCATTATATCTCGATCTTGTGCTTTGCAACCGTGCTTGTCTTGAAGTCTTTTTGGGCTTTTTATAACTCAAAAAGTTATTTGCCCGTTGTGAATATTCAAATATGAACGTTCACTTGATCTGATTGGTTATGGTAACTTGATCCGATGGCCATGCATCTTGATCTGATAGCCTTGCCAACTTGATTTGATTGCCGTGCCTCTTGATCTAATAGCCTTGCCAACTTGATCTGATTGCTTCACCAATTTGATCTGCAACATGTAATGCCTCTGGTAATTTTTGGAAAATTACCTCTGCAAATTTGCTCCAAAGTATTCTAATTCGGCTTGATTGATCTTCGTTGCATTTTTTATTTCCGGAGATTCTTTCTTGAGCTTTGATAATAACCACCATGAAGATCGAGTAGTAGGTGTGGTTTATTGATGTTGTGTGTATAGTGTGAGTGAAGTGAAGGTGGTAAAACGAAGAGTTAAACTCCCCGAGTGTCGTGTCTCTCGAGGATGGGGAATGGGAATCAAATTAGTGTTGACCTTAATGGTGTTAAAAGGTAAGAGTTACAAGTATTACAAAAGATTGGTTTGATAAGTAAGTTTGGGGGTTGTAGAAAGGAAATTACACTAAAGGAGCAAGGGAAATTAAAAGGGGTGTGCACCGAAGTTAAACAACTTGATTGTTCTTCATACGGGATTTGGAAAACGAGTTTTGTGATCGAGTAAGGGAGTCAAGGTATTAGTACCGAGTAGCGTCACACTCAGACTCTCAATCCTCATTCGGTTGAGACATTTCATCGAACACCTAGTCTACCACTCCTCTCGGATCTTGTCCTTTCGGACTAAGAGCGGAGATATGGGTGAGTGGGGCTCGTGAGAGGCCGCTATCGCACACACTCTCAGTTCCCTACAAATTACTAGCTATTCCGGCCGAAATAGAAGTAAAGCTTGAACAACTTCAACCATACAAACATCAATCCTACTCCTTCATCTTTCAAAACTATAGAGCAAATTCTAAACAACAATCAAGAGTTTCAATTCAATCACACAATCCAAATCCCTAGACTAAACTAGCTACTCATAATATGAAATGCAAGCAAAAGCTAATTTAATTCAAGAACAAGATAGCTAAAATTATAGAAATGAAATAGAGATCACCTAGAGAGAAGAAGATCTTCAATCCAAGCTTGCTAAAATGGAGATTGATCTAATCTAAAAAACTAAGAAAAATGGAGAAAGTTCTCCAAAGGAAAAACTAAGAAAAGGAAAACTAAATTTCTGGGAATTTTCTGAAAATTCATCAAGGGGGTTTAAATAGTCTCCGAAATGACAACCCTAACTGAAATTCGCGCATCACCGTCTCCACACCATCCACACGCGTGTGAGCGTGCGTGGGAGGCTACTGGAAAGTTTTCATGCACGCTTACACGCGTGTGACCATCTAGTTTGGTCCTCCGGGGCTCCGTTTTTGCCTGGTTCGCTCTTTAAGCTCAACTTTTGCTTCTTTTTGCTCCGGGGCTCCTATTTCACTTCTTTTAAACTAAAAGTAGCTTCTGTGCATCAGTTAGTGATTTACAAGCATTTACGAACATAATTTACCAAGTAAGGATGCTATAGACGTGATAAAACACCCTAAAATGTGCCTGAAATAAGGGTATCTCAGAGTCTTATCAAATAACTTTCATTATATCTCGATCTTGTGCTTTGCAACCGTGCTTGTCTTGAAGTCTTTTTGGGCTTTTTATAACTCAAAAAGTTATTTGCCCGTTGTGAATATTCAAATATGAACGTTCACTTGATCTGATTGGTTATGGTAACTTGATCCGATGGCCATGCATCTTGATCTGATAGCCTTGCCAACTTGATTTGATTGCCGTGCCTCTTGATCTAATAGCCTTGCCAACTTGATCTGATTGCTTCACCAATTTGATCTGCAACATGTAATGCCTCTGGTAATTTTTGGAAAATTACCTCTGCAAATTTGCTCCAAAGTATTCTAATTCGGCTTGATTGATCTTCGTTGCATTTTTTATTTCCGGAGATTCTTTCTTGAGCTTTGATAATAACCACCATGAAGATCGAGTAGTAGGTGTGGTTTATTGATGTTGTGTGTATAGTGTGAGTGAAGTGAAGGTGGTAAAACGAAGAGTTAAACTCCCCGAGTGTCGTGTCTCTCGAGGATGGGGAATGGGAATCAAATTAGTGTTGACCTTAATGGTGTTAAAAGGTAAGAGTTACAAGTATTACAAAAGATTGGTTTGATAAGTAAGTTTGGGGGTTGTAGAAAGGAAATTACACTAAAGGAGCAAGGGAAATTAAAAGGGGTGTGCACCGAAGTTAAACAACTTGATTGTTCTTCATACGGGATTTGGAAAACGAGTTTTGTGATCGAGTAAGGGAGTCAAGGTATTAGTACCGAGTAGCGTCACACTCAGACTCTCAATCCTCATTCGGTTGAGACATTTCATCGAACACCTAGTCTACCACTCCTCTCGGATCTTGTCCTTTCGGACTAAGAGCGGAGATATGGGTGAGTGGGGCTCGTGAGAGGCCGCTATCGCACACACTCTCAGTTCCCTACAAATTACTAGCTATTCCGGCCGAAATAGAAGTAAAGCTTGAACAACTTCAACCATACAAACATCAATCCTACTCCTTCATCTTTCAAAACTATAGAGCAAAACATCAATCCTACTCCTTCATCTTTCAAAACTATAGAGCAAATCATCAATCCTACTCCTTCATCTTTCAAAACTATAGAGCAAATTCTAAACAACAATCCTTCATCTTTCAAAACTATAGAGCAAATTCTAAACAACAATCATTCATCTTTCAAAACTATAGAGCAAATTCTAAACAACAATCAAGAGTTTAACAAAACTATAGAGCAAATTCTAAACAACAATCAAGAGTTTAATAACGGCTCACACGCCCAAAATACTCTACTCAATCATGAAAATCATTCAAGACAACAAAATAGAAACTACTTTTAATAATAAATATAAACTAGCAATTCAATGGAAAGAGTGTGTTACCCAAGGAGTGTTGAATTCTACATCTTCAATCCATCTTCATTCCTAGATCTACACTACTCTAATGGAAATTTTAGTGCGTTTCTCCTCCCCAAAAGGGGAAGAAATAAAGAGAAAAATCAGATCTGAAAGTTGGGAGAGTCCTCCTTCAAAATTGAGAAAGAAGGGTTTAAATAGCTGTCCAAGAAGTCGAATTTCCGCTGCTGCCTACTATCCCGCTTCCACGCCTGTCACACGCGTGTGGCCTTGCGTGGGAGATTTCTGGATTAATTCCACGCCTGCTCACACGC
Source organism: Ipomoea triloba (assembly GCF_003576645.1). Classification (NCBI taxonomy): domain Eukaryota; kingdom Viridiplantae; phylum Streptophyta; class Magnoliopsida; order Solanales; family Convolvulaceae; genus Ipomoea; species Ipomoea triloba. Next base: position 28,219,139 of record NC_044918.1, read on the forward strand.
GTGTGATGGCGCGTGGCAGCCTCCTGCTTGATGAATTCATTGTTTGTTGCTCCATTTGGCCCAAAACTTTGATGTATCCTTCGGAAATGACTCGAAGTATTTTTCTTGAGCTGGATTTGTCAAATAGAAGTTAATTAGAGGTTTTATCCATGAAAGTGATCATAATTGGGTGCTGAGACATTAAAATATTATCTAAACATGACCCGAATTTTGACTGTTTTTGGCACTTATCATTTATGCGCTTTAAACCTTGTCAAAGTTCCTCTCCAAGTAACTCCAACAGGATATACTTGTAAAATGTTATACATGGTATTTGAATGCTAAACCAATAGATACAATACTCAAGTCTTTAACCAATGTTCCATATTAACTTATTGGTTAGTATCACCAAGGTAATATATTTATTCTTTCTTTGCTTGTGGTAGCGTATGGTGTAGCTTTAGTCCTTCCAAACTTCCTCCCCAACATGCACGACAACCTCATCCCTTCCTTTATAATTAAGCATAAAAATGAATAAGCTTAATTTGGGATTTAAACTCATACCTTCTTATATAAACAATCTAGGTCTTATCCATTCCATCAAACATTCTTATGTGTTTAAATAAAAGCAAACGATTTACAAGTCTCATGACATAATGAACTCTATTATACAATAGTTCGTACCATTTTGAGTCACGATTTTGACTTTCGGGTCAACTAGCTACACTCTAAAAAATAAAATAGGGGATTTCTAAAAATACAATTTGGCTCATCAAAGATATTACAATTTTATTCCTAACAGACCATTTTTCAAATGTACACACACTGAACAAACGATAGAGTTTTCTTAACGACAACAACTGAGACTCTAGATACACACCAAGTAACAATAACCACACTATAACTCAACTTTTGTAAAGATAGTTTTCACTCGACACCATAAATAAAACATTGATAATGTATATATAAATATATCTCAAAATAATTTACCTCAAAGTAAAATAAGTATCACAATCATAATACACACTATTCAAATACAATTCCATAAGTCATAACGGATAATATATTCAATACTTTAAGACATCTTAACCACAACACACTGTACTCAAAACATTAGTATAATATTACGTATAAGATAATAGATTTCTCACTTCTCACATAATACTAATCAACATATATGAATCTATTCCAAGGTTCAAATAAAGATGAAGTATTGTCCCAAGATAGCTCTGAAAATGCTTTGTTGGTGTGTGGCTAACAAGTGTCCAAAAGATTGTGTGTTGGGGTTACCCCCGGGTTGTATCGTCTCTCACGGAGGCAAAGCGGAGGTCTTAGTTAGCTTTTATTTAGGAGAATGCATTGTGTTCACAAGAATATTCCATCACGTACACACACTAAAAATTAATCGTTGTGAAGTTTTATCAAACTAATGCAATCAATTAAATGAATAAAATCAATTAAAAGAACTAGGGAATGAATTGATTTCAATCATGATGCTTCCTCGTGTGACAATTGCAAGGGAGGATTGGTTTGCTAGGTTGATTATTCTAGGGTGATTAGCTTAGTACTTTTACCCATTTGGTCTACTAAGACTCTCTATTATTGGAGTACCTGTAAGCAACCAAGAGGCCTAGAGGCATTTTCACAAACACATTGCCTACATCACCTCCCTACTAATCCTATTCAAGATCTACACAGGAAATCATGATTGATTGGAGCTTGCAATAACTCTAGCAATGTCTTGCCTAAGTTAAAGCCTTAGAACATTCAAGAGATGGCCAAAACTCATAGAATACAAACAATTCAACAATCATGAACAAGAATAAAGGATCGATAGGAGGTTAACGATAAGATTGCTCAACCAAACTTAAACTTAAGAACATACTATACTTCTAACTCCTAAGCTTCTAGCTCACCCAACCCATGCACAGCATGCAAGAACTAAGCTACCCTTTTTACCATGGCCAAAAAGAACTCCTAACAAGGAACTAACATGGGCACAAAAACTATTAACTAACCTGGTTGACCACCTCGCGACGAACTGCCTGGAGCCTAGAATGGATCGGAATGTAGATACTCAGGTGGAACCTCGATGCCTAGCTTAGCCTCAATGAAACCCAAGCGCTGAAAACCGCGGTCCACTCTCAAATCCAACGATGTGAACCTAGCCTCCACCATCCGATGCATCTCCTGCAGCTGGAGAAGTATGGGATCAACCGGCTGTGCAGAAATCATGGGGTCGTGTTGCTCCTTCCTTCGGTGCTCCCGATCAATCTCATCCTCAGACTCCTCTTCCTCAGAATCGTCGTCCTCCTCGTCGTCGCCCGCCTGCTCGGCCTCCTGCGGTGCGACCAACCCTCTCAGCCTCTTGTGGGGAATGTGGAAGCGATCTATGAGCTCTCTACTCTCATCCGATGGCATCCTGCTCAACTCGTGGGCTGTGACGTACTCATTCCCGCCCACCTGGAACAAACCACAGTACTATAGACTCGCCGCATTGAAAACACTATGAACTGGCTGCCTAGCGAGCTCCCCTGTCACATTCACCCTCTTCTTCTGAAAGATCCAACTCAAAACCATCCCATAAGGTCGGTTGTGACGCTTGGCCGTCTTGCAGAACTCCATGTGAGAAATCATCAAGCTGGGCAAGTCAAAATTAACCCGATGCTTCAAAAAGTACGCAAAAGTGCACCCAAACCCAGCCACCTCCTTACCGTTGTTCTTATTCGGCAACAAACTTTCCCCTACAAACAAAGTCAAGATCCTCTTCTCTCCAATCAAGTCATGCTTAATGGGCCTGGCATCCAATGTGATGCCCTCCTCTCGCCCCAACATATACTGTAGATAATTCCGAAAACCCACTTCCTGAGTCTCAATCCAATAGTGACGGTCATATTGACTCACACCCCCCAACGGTAACCCGAGTAGTCTAGCAAGCTTAGGAGGGTCAAAGGAAATTATCACACCCTTCACAATTGTAGTGAGAACGGGTACCTGATTAACCTTCTTAACACTCACGTTCTGATAATCATGGACCAAATTGGGGTAGACTACGTTCTCAATCCGCAAAAATTGCTCCAATAGTCCTTGAAAATTCAACATATCCACAAGCTCAGGCGAGAAATGTAACGGGTCAAGAGCCTTACCATCAATAATGCAGTATTGAATATTCCCCTAACCTTCACCTTCACCAGCTTGATTTCTCCTCGGCATTCTGGAGTTGCTCGTTGGATACCTAATTCAGGTGGGATGAACGAAAAGCAACGAGAAAATACCGTGTGGCCTTGACTCTGGTGGTGAACGAATGGCGCTACTTGGCGGTCCACTGGCGGAAAGAAATCGCGGGGATGAGACTAAGCTGCTACGGGGGAAAGAACGGAGAAAGGGGGGACCGACAGATCAAAAGAATAAAAGGCTTAGGGTTTTTAATCTGAGTGGAAAAGGGAAAGTCCCGAAATGCCCTCTGAACTGGTGGTGTACTCTCGCGGAACGCACTCCGCCACTGCCCTATTCCGCACCCGCACTCAGAACTCCTACGCGGAAGGGTCTTGATCCGCTCGATCATTCCGCAAGGCCACGGGGAACACCCCGTGGAGTGACCCGCTCCGCGTTTCCTCTCCGCGCCGCTACGCCCTCTTAAGGTAGAAATAAAAATCAAGTCTTTCGCCCTTAAACAAATAAGCTAACGTTGTCGAGTGGTCTAATCTTCCGCTTCTTTCGTAATGTTTCGGGTTCGAGTTCCCATCTTATTTTCTTTCTGATTCCTTTTTGAACGTGGCTTGACGGGTTAACTTAACCACGACTATGCGTAGTTTTTCACACCCAAAGCCCAAACGCCACCTAAACTCCCACGCTAATCTTATGGTTCTCTAAGGGTTCAACTGACTATTTTAAATTTAAGACTACTCCCACGTAAAGTATCTACATGTCAATGCAACAGAGAGCAAGTTCGAAAGTTATGTGAATCTTGTGCACAATCCAACTCCATTTAAGAGAATCCAATGATTGAGCTAGTGTGACACCCCAACCTTTCATTAGCTGAGAAGCTAATACTTTAACATAAAAGCTGCATATCTCAACTATCAAACCCAGCATAGCAGAAGCGATTTAGAACTTAGGCGTATCATGCCACATCTAGGTAAGAAAAACACAGCCTAGATGCACAGGCTATCCAAAAACTGAACTGCATAAAATATAAATCCTCAAAACGTCATCACAACAAGAATTTAGTCAAGAGTATATAACCCCAACATAGGCACACAGGCCCAAAACATAAAGTCTAAACAACATAAGCTAGTCTAAGCGGCCTCATAACGATAAGCTCAAACGCGCTGTCGCTTAGACTTACTCCATACCTGGAAAACATATAAGAAACCATTAGCAAAAGACTACTAAGCAACCACCACTCACACTCGTGAGGAACATACATATATAGTAAGCTTGTAAATAGGTTTACACACCCATATAGAATACACACACCAACGAACTGTTCTTTAGTTAAAACGGATACTCAACAACAACACGCTGAATAAGCAATAAACCAATGACTTTTCAAGTAATACCAATATCCAACAAAATTGCACAAGACAACAAGTCTATAACGGAATATCAACTGAATCATAATCTCAACCAAATACTCATCAAAAACAACCAAACCGCAATATATCAAGGAATAATCGACAACCAACGAGATACAACACAACTCAAGAATCAATAAGGAACCAAACAGACCTCAAACCAAGGATAAACACCAAACCTTACCCCCCAACCAACATGTTATCCCTCATACCAACCATCAAACCCAGAGTTAGTTCACAGAGGCAAAAGCCCAAACAAAGAGACAAATGGTGCCCAAAACACAGAGGCAAATGGTGCCCAATCACAGAGGCAAATGATGCCCAAAACACAGAGGCAAATGGTGCCTAAACACAGAGGAAAAGAATGCCCAATCACAGAGGCAAATGGTGCCCAAACACAGAGGCAAAGAATGCCCAATCACAAAGGCAAATGATGCCCAAAACACAGAGGCAAATGGTGCCCAAACACAGAGGCAAAGAATGCCCAATCACAGAGGCAAATGGTGCCCACAGTTAGTTCACCCTCAACAACCCAAAAGATACTCAAAGATCCACCACTCCATATCCAACCTCAGACTCAACCCAAGAACAATCCACTCACAGTGTTCATATCAGGTTATGAACACAACCAACTCCCAGAGAATATAATCAAGGAGCCAACCAACCAATAGACTCACATAATGGACCAAGAGATATGAATAAATACTCCAAAATCATGGTAAAATACTCAACAAAATATCCCAACAAAATCCATAATCAAAGATGAAACAACCAGACAACAGATCACAAAACAACTCACTGGAACCAGAGTTCCGATCAAACCAGCTGAACTCCCAGACAGAACCCCCAGCTCCGCTGCACTCCTCCATGAAAAGGAGGCGGACCCCTCCGGCGGAAGGCTCTCCTTCGCCACCCTTCACCGCTATACTCTTGCGAAAGACTCCAGCGGGACACATTATACCGCTGGGGTACTCCGCAAGGGTAAACCCACTGCTCAGCTCCCAAACTTAGATCAGAATACGCAATATTCATTCCAGAATGCAAAAATAAGATCAGATCGTCCAGATTACATCTCCCAGAAGCCAAATAAACATGGAATCCATACCAACAAATGTTCAATGCAAAGGATCAAGAACACAAGTTCATAAATCCATCAAAATAACTCACAGACCAACAGAGAATAGGCTAAGCAGCAAAGATTTCCACAGGATTCCAATACACCAAATAATATTCATAGATGAAGAGTGTAAAATAGGTATTAGTGGACATGATGGTTACCTCTTGTAGCACACTTCAAACCAAACAAACTCTTTCTCATTCACAAGCCACTCCCACCCACTTGATCATCTTTTTCCCAAAGAAAGATCCCAAAAGAACACCATAAGAATCTTATAAAAAGATTATGAAAAAGAGATGATGCAAAGAATATTCCTAAAGATAAACGCTTACCGAAGCCTTAGAAATCCTAAAGGAGCAATCTTGGTCTTGGATCTTGAAGGAGAAGAGATAATGTATATTGTAGGGTTCTTAAGAGTGATAATGGTAGGAAGGAAATGTTTGCAGGGAATGGAAAAGTGTAGGAAGGGTTATTACAAGCCCTTTTTATATGGATAGGTAATAACATTACATACATAGTGTATGTATTATATTAGGGTAAATAGATTAAATAATGGGCCCTTATAATAATGGGTGTTACATTATTTATTACAATGTTACTAAGTAGGGAATTGATCCTTCAAGAATAAATAAATTACAAAATATTTTTACTTATAAGAAATATAATGCAACACCCCCGGGCTGGCTTACCGTACAACCCAAGGAGTTACCGCCACACCCAAAACGAGTTCTATCATTCTCTTGACAGACCCCGCTCTAGGTGCACAGGCTAAAAGAAACTTTACTCAACAAACATAACCACTCACTTTGAGATAATATATAAGAGATATATATATATATATATATTTACAAGTATGTACCGGAAGTTTTGCCCAACGGCCAAAACATTAGTTCAAGATCATTCATGTCCCCACTAACCAAGATCAGTCACTCCCCTGGCTACAAAATATTTACACAAAAAGGAATAAACCCCTACGGACCTTCCGGGTATCCTGCCTACTCGATCTGGCGATACGCCGGACCCGTAAACTCACCCCAGACCAGGTGCCATTCCCCTTCGAACCATGTGATATGGTCTAGGAAACGAGAAGTGACAATGANCCCAAGGAGTTACCGCCACACCCAAAACGAGTTCTATCATTCTCTTGACAGACCCCGCTCTAGGTGCACAGGCTAAAAGAAACTTTACTCAACAAACATAACCACTCACTTTGAGATAATATATAAGAGATATATATATATATATATATTTACAAGTATGTACCGGAAGTTTTGCCCAACGGCCAAAACATTAGTTCAAGATCATTCATGTCCCCACTAACCAAGATCAGTCACTCCCCTGGCTACAAAATATTTACACAAAAAGGAATAAACCCCTACGGACCTTCCGGGTATCCTGCCTACTCGATCTGGCGATACGCCGGACCCGTAAACTCACCCCAGACCAGGTGCCATTCCCCTTCGAACCATGTGATATGGTCTAGGAAACGAGAAGTGACCCCTTCGAACCATGTGATATGGTCTAGGAAACGAGAAGTGACAATGACCATAGACCACTCCTCCCAATACTCGCGAGGACTCGGGTCCCACGGGTAAGGGTAATAAACTATAAACTCTAGGGGATTACTTCCCACTAGCACCTCGATGGGGTAAAAACCAAAAGTGGCTTGTACATCAGGACCCTCAGGAATAGGAAGAAAACTATCTACTGCCAGTGAGCTGTTGGGAGCTGTAGGAGCATAACCAGGGGCATAAGGGTCGGCACCACTCATCTGCTGCACAAAATCGTCGTAGTTCATGCCACGACCCATATCTTCCGACGAACTAGGGGAGTTCATCGGGCTGCAAGAACTGACACTCGATTCCATCTGAAAACAACACATCGAAGTGTAGTTAGCACAACGGCTAAGCAAGGAAATCCATTGGTTTCCCGAAACTAAATAAAGGTTTTGAAAACCAAGATGTTGAAAACTTTACTCTTTCTTACCAAGAATTCTCCCATGCAATGGGACAAATACATGTGAGTATACAAATAGATATTGAAAATCATTCATCATAGAGAAATTTCCTTACTAATCATCTCAAGAAAAACGAGATCACTAGCATAATTTATTGCTAGTCCTTAACACATTTCCCTTCTCTCGTAGTTACAGCGTAACTATCATTCATTATAAAATAAATATCCTTAGTTTCCTTAACTCGAGAGCTTGAGGCCTTAGGAGCAACCAATCTTGTCCCCTCCTTTCCACTTGGGTCTCGACTCGGGGTCAATGTCTGGCATCCCCCTGTATCTTATCGATTCCC